>NW_026735420.1:0-130000 GCF_949786415.1 Peromyscus eremicus
GAGCAAGCTCACTGTTTTGGCCCTATAGGAAACACAGAAGAGTAGAAGAATGCTCTTTTCTCAAAAGCAGAGTGTGTTTCTTGTAAGGCGAGCTAGCGTTTGTTTCCCAGTCCTAAATGTAGTTGAATCACATGCAGTTTCTTGTCGTACAATAAAGACTTGTTTTCTAGAAAAAGAGTCACTATTGTGCTCCCATTGCCATACACAGGGCAAATAGGACTCGCGTCTGTTCCCAGGACGTACAGTGTATTGGTGTGAAGAGGATCTACTGTTCTTGTCAGTTTCCTAAGCAGAGTTGAACTAGATATGGCCCGTGTGTGTTAGAAGTACACTTCTTTTGTTCTGAGCAACCTCACTCTTCTGGCCCTATAGGAAACACAGGAGAGTAGAAGAGTGCTCTTTTCTCAAAACCAGAGTGTGTTTCTTGTAAGGCGACCTTGCGTTTGTTTTCCAGTCCTAAATGGAGTTGAATCACATGCAGTTTCTGGTCCTACGAGCAAGAGTTGTTTTCTGGAAAGGAAAGTCACTATTGTGCTCCCTTTGCCATACACAGTGCAAATAGCACTCGTGTCTGTTCCCAGCAAGTACAGTGTATTGGACTGAAGAGGAGCTACTGCTCTTGTCAGTTTCCTAAGCAGAGTTGAACTAGATATGGCCCGTGTGTGTAGGAAGCACAGTTCATTTGTTCTGAGCAAGCTCAATTTTCGGACCCCATAGTAAACACAGTAGAGTAGAAGATTGCTCTTTTCTCAAAAGCAGAGTGTGTTTCTTGTAAGGCTAGCTAGTGTTTATTTCCCAGTCAGAAACGGAGTTGAATCCCATGCAGTTTCTGGTCCTACGAGCAAGAGTTGTTTTCTGGTAAGAAGAGTCACTATTTCGCTCCCTTTGCCATACACAGCACAAATAGCATTCGCGTCTGCTCCCAGCAAGTACAGTGTATTGGACTGAAGAGGAGCTACTGTTCTTGTCAGTCCTAAGCAGAGTTGAACGAGATGTGGCCTGTGTGTGTAGGAAGCACAGTTCTTTGTTCTGAGCAAGCTCACTCTTCAGAACCCATAGGAAACACAGTAGAGTAGAAGAGTGCTCTTTTCTCAAAAGCAGAATGTGTTTCTTGTAAGGCGAGCTAGCGTTTGTTTCCCAGTCCTAAATGGAGT
This sequence comes from Peromyscus eremicus, assembly GCF_949786415.1. NCBI lineage: Eukaryota > Metazoa > Chordata > Mammalia > Rodentia > Cricetidae > Peromyscus > Peromyscus eremicus. The sequence goes on from NW_026735420.1 coordinate 1,155, forward strand.
TGAATCACATGCAGTTTCTTATCCTAGTAGCAAGAATTGTTTTCTGGTAAGAAGAGTCACTATTGCCCTCCCATTGTCATACACAGGGCAAATAGCACTGGCGTCTGTACAAAGCATGTACAGTGTATTGGACTGAAGAGGATCTACTGTTCTTGTCAGTTTCCTAAGCAGAGTTGAACTAGTAATAGCCCGTGTGTGTAGGAAGCACAGTTCTTTTGTTCAGAGGAAGCTCACTGTTTTGGCCCTATAGGAAACACAGTAGAGTAGAAGAGTGCTCTTTTCTCAAAAGCAGAGTGTGTTTCTTGTAAGGCGAGCTTGCTTTTGTTTCCCAGTCCTACATGGAGTTGAATCACATGCAGTTTCTGGTCCTAGGAGCAAGAGTTGTTTTCTGGTAAGAAGAGTCACTATTGTGCTCCCTTTGCTATACACAGGGCAAATAGTACTCGCTTCTGTTCCCAGCAAGTACAGTGTATTGGACTGAACAGGATCTACTGTTCTTGTCAGTTTGCTCAGCAGAGTTGAACTAGATATGGCCAGTGTGTGTAGGAAGCACAGTTCTTTTGTTCTGAGCAAGCTCACTGTTCGGACCCCATAGGAAATACAGTAGAATAGAAGAGTGCTCTTTTCTCAAAAGCAGAGTGTGTTTCTTGTAAAGCGTGCTAGTGTTTGTTTCCCAGTCCTACATAGAGTTGAATCACATGCAGTTTCTGGTCCTACGAGCAAGGGATGTTTTCTGGTAAGAAAAGTCACTATTGTGCTCCCTTTGCCATAAACTGTGCACATAGCACTCGCGTCTGTTCCCAGCAAGAACAATGTATTGGACTGAAGAGGAGCTACTGTTCTTGTCAGTTTCCTAAGCAGAGTTGAACTAGATATGGCCCGTGTGTGTAGGAAGCACAGTTCTTTTGTCCTGAGCAAGCTCACTGTTCTGGCCCTATAGGAAACACAGAAGAGTAGAAGAGTGCTCTTTTCTCAGAAGCAGAGTGTGTTTCTTGTAAGGCGAGCTTGCTTTTGTTTCCCAGTCCTACATGGAGTTGAATCACATGCAGTTTCTGGTCCTAGGAGCAAGAGTTGTTTTCTGGTAAGAAGAGTTAATATTGTGCTACCATTGTCATACGGAGTGCAAATAGCACTCTCGTCTGTTCCCAGCAAGTACAGTGTATTGGACAGAAGAGGAGCTACTGTTCTTGTCAGTTTCCTAAGCAGAGTTGAACTAGATATGGCCCGTGTGTGTGAAGCACAGTTCATTTGTTCTGAGCAAGCTCAATTTTCGGACCCCATAGTAAACACAGTAGAGTAGAAGTTTGCTCTTTTCTCAAAAGCAGAGTGTGTTTCTTGTAAGGCTAGCTAGTGTTTATTTCCCAGTCAGAAACGGAGTTGAATCCCATGCAGTTTCTGGTCCTACGAGCAAGAGTTTTTTTCTTGAAAGGAAAGTCACTATTGTGCTCCCCTTGCCATAAACAGTGCAAATAGCACTCACGTCTGTTCCCAGCAAGTACAGTGTATTGGACTGAAGAGGAGCTACTGCTCTTGTCAGTTTCCTAAGCAGAGTTGAACTAGATATGGCCCGTGTGTGTAGAAAGCACAGTTCTTTGTTCTGAGCAAGCTCACTGTTCGGACCCCATAGGAAACACAGTAGAATAGAAGAGTGCTCTTTTCTCAAAAGCAGAGTGTATTTCTTGTAAGGCGAGCTAGTGTTTGTTTCACAGTCCTAAATGGAGTTGAATCACATGCAGTTTCTGATCATACGAGCAAGAGTTGTTTTCTGGTAAGAAGAGTCACTATTGCCCTCCCATTGTCATACACAGGGCAAATATCACTGGCGTCTGTTCCCAGCATGTACAGTGTATTGGACTGAAGATGATCTACTGTGCTTGTCAGTTTCCTAAGCAGAGTTGAACTAGATATGGCCCGTGTGTGTAGGAAGCACAGTTCTTTTGTTCTGAGCTAGCTCACTCTTCTGGCCTATAGAAACACAGTAGAGTAGAAGAGTGCTCTTTTCTCAAGAGCAGAGTGTGTTTCTTGTAAGACGAGCTTGCGTTTGTTTCCCAGTCTATATGGAGTTGAATCACATGCAGTTTCTGGTCCTAAGAGCAAGAGTTTTTTTTCTGGAAAGGAAAGTCACTATTGTGTTCCCTTTGCCATACACAGGGCAAATAGCACTCGCGTCTGTTCCCAGCCAGTACAGTGTATTGGACTGAAGAGGATCTACTGTTCTTGCCAGTTTCCTAAGCAGAGCTGAACTAAATATGGCCCGTGTGTGTAGGAAGCACAGTTCTTTTGTTCTGAGCAAGCTCACTGTTTTGGTTCTATAGGAAACACAGAAGAGTAGAAGTGTGCTCTTTTCTCAAAAGCAGAGTGTGTTTCTTGTAAGGTGAGGTAGCGTTTGTTTCCCAGTCCTAAATGGAGTTGAATTAGATGCAGTTTCTTGTCCTATGAGCAAGAGTTGTTTTCTGGTAAGAAGAGTCACTATTGCGCTCCTATTGCCATACACAGTACAAACAACACTCGCCACTGTTCTTTGCAAGTACAGTGTATTTGACAGAAGAGGAGCTACTGTTCTTGTCAGTTTCCTTAGCAGAGTTGAACTAGATATGGCCCGTGTGTGTAGGAAGCACAGATCTTTTGTTCTGAGCAAGCTCACTGTTCGGACCCCATAGGAAACACAGTAGAGTAGAAGAGTGCTCTTTTCTCAAAAGCAGAGTGTGTTTCTTGTAAGGCGAGCTAGCGTTTGTTTCCCAGTCCTAAATGGAATTGAATCACATGCAGTTTCTGATCCTAGGAGCAAGAGTTGTTTTCTGGAAAGAAGAGTCACTATTGCGCTCCCATTGACATACACAGGGCAAATAGCACTGGCGTCTGTTCCCAGCATGTACAGTGTATTGGACTGAAGAGGATCTACTGTTCTTGTCAGTTTCCTAAGCAGAGTTGAACAAGATATGGCCCGTGTGTGTAGGAAGCACAGTTCTTTTGTTCTGAGCAAGCTCACTGTTTTGGCCCTATAGGAAACACAGAAGAGTAGAAGAATGCTCTTTTCTCAAAAGCAGAGTGTGTTTCTTGTAAGGCGAGCTAGCGTTTGTTTCCCAGTCCTAAATGTAGTTGAATCACATGCAGTTTCTTGTCGTACAATAAAGACTTGTTTTCTAGAAAAAGAGTCACTATTGTGCTCCCATTGCCATACACAGGGCAAATAGGACTCGCGTCTGTTCCCAGGACGTACAGTGTATTGGTGTGAAGAGGATCTACTGTTCTTGTCAGTTTCCTAAGCAGAGTTGAACTAGATATGGCCCGTGTGTGTTAGAAGTACACTTCTTTTGTTCTGAGCAACCTCACTCTTCTGGCCCTATAGGAAACACAGGAGAGTAGAAGAGTGCTCTTTTCTCAAAACCAGAGTGTGTTTCTTGTAAGGCGACCTTGCGTTTGTTTTCCAGTCCTAAATGGAGTTGAATCACATGCAGTTTCTGGTCCTACGAGCAAGAGTTGTTTTCTGGAAAGGAAAGTCACTATTGTGCTCCCTTTGCCATACACAGTGCAAATAGCACTCGTGTCTGTTCCCAGCAAGTACAGTGTATTGGACTGAAGAGGAGCTACTGCTCTTGTCAGTTTCCTAAGCAGAGTTGAACTAGATATGGCCCGTGTGTGTAGGAAGCACAGTTCTTTGTTTTGAGCAAGCTCACTGTTCGGACCCCATAGGAAACACAGTAGAATAGAAGAGTGCTCTTTACTCAAAAGAAGAGTGTGTTTTTTGTAAGGCTAGCTAGTGTTTGTTTCCCAGTCCTAAATGGAGTTGAATCCCATGCAGTTTCTGGTCCTACGATCAAGAGTTTTTTCTGGTAAGAAGAGTCACTATTGCCCTCCCATTGTCATACACAGGGCAAATAGCACTGGCGTCTGTTCCCAGCGTGTACAGTGTATTGGACTGAAGATGATCTACTCTTCTTGTCAGTTTCCTAAGCAGAGTTGAACTAGATATGGCCCGTATGTGTAGGAAGCACAGTTCTTTTGTTCTGAGCAAGCTCACTGTTCTGGTCCTATAGGAAACACAGAAGAGTAGAAGAGTGCTCTTTTCTCAAAGGAAAGTGTGTTTCTTGTAAGGTGAGCTAGCGTTTGTTTCCCAGTTGTAAATGGAGTTGAATTACATGCAGTTTCTGGTCCTATGAGCAAGAGTTGTTTTCTGGTAAGAAGAGACACTATTGCAATCCTATTGCCATACACAGTGCAAACAACACTCGCTACTGTTCTTTGCAATTACAGTGTATTGGACAGAAGAAGAGCTACTGTTCTTGTTAGTTTCCTAAGCAGAGTTGAACTAGATATGGCCCGTGTGTGTAGGAAGCACAGTTCTTTTGTTCTGAGCAAGCTCACTCTTCAGACCGCATAGGAAACACAGTATAGTAGAAGAGTGCTCTTTCTCAAAAGCAGAGTGTGTTTCTTGTAAGACGAGCTAGTGTTTGTGTCCCAGTGCTAAATGGAGTTGAATCACATTCAGTTTCTGATCCTAGTAGCAAGAATTGTTTTCTGGTAAGAAGAGTCACTATTGCCCTCCCATTGTCATACACATTGCAATTAGCACTGGCATCTGTTCCCAGTATGTACAGTGTATTGGACTGAAGAGGATCTACTGTTCTTGTCAGTTTCCTAAGCAGAGTTGAACTAGTAATAGCCCATGTGTGTAGGAAGCACAGTTCTTTTGTTCTGAGGAAGCACACTCTTTTGGCCCTATAGGAAACACAGTAGAGTAGAAGAGTGCTCTTTTCTCAAAAGCAGAGTGTGTTTCTTGTAAGTCTAGCTAGTGTTTATTTCCCAGTCAGAAACGGAGTTGAATCCCATGCAGTTTCTGGTCCTACGAGCAAGAGTTGTTTTCTTGTAAGAAAAGTCACTATTTCGCTCCCTTTGACATACACTGCGCAAATAGAACTCGCGTCTGCTCCCAGCAAGTACAGTGTATTGGAGTGAAGAGGAGCTACTGTTCTTGTCTGTTTCATAAGCAGAGTTAAACTATATATGGCCCGTGTGTGTAGGAAGCACAGTTCTTTTGTTCTGAGCAAGCTCACTGTTCTGGCCCTATAGGAAACACAGTGGAGTAGAAGAGTGCTCTTTTCTCAAAAACAGAGTGTGTTTCTTGTAAGGCGAGCTAGCGTTTGTTTCCCAGTCCTAAATGGGAGTTGAATTACATGCATTTTCTGGTCCTACGAGCAAGAGTTGTTTTCTGTTAATAAGAGTCACTATTGCGCTCCCACTGTCATACACAGGGCAAATAGCACTGGCGTCTGTTCCCAGCATGTACAGTGTATTGGACTGAAGAGGATCTACTGTTCTTGTCACTTTCCTAAGCAGAGTTGAACTAGATATGGCCGTGTGTGTAGGAAGCACAGTTCTTTTGTTCTGAGCAAGCTCACTGTTCGGACCCCATAGGAAACACAGTAGAGTAGAAGAGTGCTCTTTTCTCAAAAGCAGAGTGTGTTTCTTGTAATGCAAGCTAGCATTTGTTTCCCAGTCCTAAATGGAGTTGAATTACATGCAGTTTCTCTTCCTACGAGCAAGAGTTGTTTTCTGGTAAGTAGAGTCACTCTTGCGCTCCCATTGCCATACACAGTGCAAATAGCACTGGCGTCTGTTCCCAGCATATACAGTGTATTGCACTGAAGAGGATCTACTGTTCTTGTCAGTTTCCTCAGGAGAGTTGAACCAGATATAGCCCGTGTGTGTAGGAAGCACAGTTCTTTTGTTCTGAGCAAGCTGACTGTTCGGACCCCATAGGAAACACAGTAGAGTAGAAGAGTGCTCTTTTCTCAAAAGCAGAGTGTGTTTCTTGTAAGGCGAGCTAGCGTTTGTTTGCCAGTCCTAAATGGAGTTGAATCACATGCAGTTTCTGGTTCTAGATGAAAGACTTTTTTCTGGTAAGAAGAGTCACTATTGCGCTCCCATTGTCATACACAAGGCAAATAGCACTGGCGTCTGTTCACAGCATGTACACTGTATTGGACTGAAGAGGATCTACAGTTCTTGTCAGTTTCCTAAGCAGAGTTGAACTAGGTATGGCCGTGTGTGTAGGAAGCACAGTTCTTTTGTTCTGAGCAAGCTCACTGTTCTGGCCATATAGGAAACACATTAGAGTAGAAGAGTGCTCTTTTTTCAAAGCAGAGTGTGTTTCTTGTAAGGCGAGCTAGCGTTTGTTTCCCAGTCCTAAATGGAGTTGAATCCCATGCAGTCTCTGCTCCTACGAGCAAGAGTTGGTTTCTGGTATCAAGAGTCACTATTGTGCTCCCATTGTCATACACAGAGCAAATAGCACTGGCGTCTGTTCCCAGCATGTACAGTGTATTGGACGGAAGAGGATCTACTGTTCTTGTCAGTTTCCTAAGCAGAATTGAACTAGCTATGGCCGTGTGTGTTGGAAGAACAGTTCTTTTCTTCTGAGCAAGCTCACTGTTCGGAACCAGATGAAATACAGTAGAGTAGAAGAGTGCTCTTTTCTCAAAAGCAGAGTGTGTTTCTTCTAAGGCAAGTTAGCGTTTGTTTCTCAGTCCTAAATGGAGCTGAATCACATGCATTTTCTGGTCCTACGAGCAAGAGTTGTTTTCTGGTAAGAAGAGTCACTAGTGCGCTCACATTGTCATACACAGGGCATATAGCACTGGCATCTGTTCCCAGCATGTACCGTGTATTGGACTTAACAGGATCTACTGTTCTTGTCAGTTTCCTAAGCAGAATTGATCTAGATATGGCCCGTGTGTGTAGGAAGCACAGTTCCTTTGTTTTGAGCAAGCTCACTGTTCTGGCCCTATAGGAAACACAGTAGAGTAGAAGAGTGCTCTTTTCTCAAAAGCAGAGTGTGTTTCTTGTAAGGCGAGCTCGCATTGGTTTCCCAGTCCTAAATGTAGTTGAATCCCATGCAGTATTTCGTCCTATGAGCAAGAGTTGTTTTCTGGTAAGAAGAGTCACTATTGTGTTCCCATTGCCATTACAGTGCAAATAGCACTCGCGTCTGTTCCCAGGAAGTACAGTGTATTGGAATGAAGAGGAGCAACTGTTCTTGTCAGTTTCCTAAGCAGAGTTGAACTAGATATGGCCCGTGTGTGTAGGACGCACAATTATTTTGTTCTGAGCAAGCTCACTGTTCGGACCCCATAGGAAACACAGTAGAGTAGAAGAGTGCTCTTTTCTCAAAAGCAGAGTGTGTTTCTTGTAAGACGCGCTAGCGTTTGTTTCCAGTCCTAAATGTAGTTGAATCCCATGCAGTTTTTCGTCCTATGAGCAAGAGTTGTTTTCTGGTAAGAAGAGTCACTATTGTGCTCCCATTGCCATACACACTGCAAATAGCACTCGCGTCTGTTCCCAGGAAGTAATGTGTATTGGACTGAAGAGGAGCTACTGTTCTTGTCAGATTCCTAAGCAGAGTTGCACTAGATATGGCCCGTTTGTGTAGGAACCACAGTTCGTTTGTTCTGAGCAAGCTCACTCTTTTGGCCCTATAGGAAACACAGTAGAGTAGAAGAGTGCTCTTTTCTCTAAAGCAGAGTGTGTTTCTTGTAAGGCGAGCTAGCGTTTGTTTCCCAGTCCGAAATGGAGTTGAATCACATGCAGTTTTTGGTCACACGAGCAAGAGTTGTTTTATGGTAAAGAAAGCCACTATTGTGCTCCCATTGCCATACACAGTGCAAATAGCACTCGCGTCTGTTCCCAGCAAGTGCAGTGTATTGGAATGAAGAGGAGCTGCTGTTCTTGTCAGTTTCCTAAGCAGAGTTGAACTAGATATGGCCCTTGTATGTAGGAAGCACAGTTCTTTGTTCTGAGCAAGCTCACTGTTCGGACCCCATAGGAAACACAGTAGAGTAGAGGAGTGCCCTTTTCTCAAAAGCAGAGTGTGTTTCTTGTAAGGCTCCTCGCATTTGTTTCCCAGTCCTAAATGTAGTTGAATCCCATGCAGTTTCTGCTCCTACGAGCAAGAGTTGTTTTCTGGTAAGAAGAGTCACTATTGTGCTCCCTTTGTCATAAACAGGGCAAATAGCACTGGCGTCTGTTCCCAGCATGTACAGTGTATTGGACTGAAGAGGATCTACTGTTCTTGTCAGTTTCCTAAGCAGAGTTTAACTAGATATGGCCGTGTGTGTAGGAAGCACAGTTCTTTTGTTCTGAGCAAGCTGACTGTTCGGACACCATAGGAATCACAGTAGAGGAGAAGAGTGCTCTTTTCTCAAAAGCAGAGTGTGTTTCTTGTAACGCGAGCTAGTGTTTGTTTCCCAGTCCTAAATGGAGTTGAATCACATGCAGTTTCTGGTCCTACCAGCAAGAGTTGTTTTCTGGTAAGAAGAGTCACTATTGAGCTCCCATTGTCATACACAGGGCAAATAGCACTGGCGTCTGTTCAGAGCATGTACAGTGTATTGGACTTAAGAGGATCTACTGTTCTTGTCAGTTTCCTAAGCAGAGTTGAACTAGATATGGTCGTGTGTGTATGAAGCACAGTTCTTTTGTTCTGAGCAAGCTGACTATTTTGGCCCTATATGAAACACAGTAGAGTAGAAGAGTGATCGTTTCTCAAAAGCAGAGTGTGTTTCTTGTAAGGCAAGCTAGCGTTTGTTTCCCAGTTCTAAATGGAGTTGAATCACATGCAGTTTCTGGTCCTACGAGCAAGAGTCGTTTTCTGGTAGGAAAGTCAATATTGTGCTCCCATTGCCACACACAGTGAAAATATCACTCGCATCTATTCCCAGCCAGTACAGTGTATTGGACTGAAGAGGAGCTACTGTTCTTGTCAGTTTCCTAAGCAGTGTAAATAGATATGGCCCCTGTGTGTAGGAAGCACAGTTCTTTTGTTCTGAGCAAACTCAGTTTTCGGACCCCATAGGAAACACATTAGAGTGGAAGAGTGCTCTTTTTTAAAAAGCAGAGTGTGTTTCTTGTAAGGAGAGCTTGCGTTTGTTTCCCAGTCCTAAATGGAGTTGAATCACATGCAGTTTCTGGTCCTACGAGCAAGAGCTGTTTTCTGGTAAGAAGAGTCACTATTGTGCTCCCATTGTCATACACAGTGCAAATAGCACTGGCGTCTGCTCCCAGCATGTACAGTGTATTGGACTGAAGGGAATCTACTGTTCTTGTCAGTTTCCTAAACAGAATTGAACTAGATATAGCCCTGTGTGTAGGAAGCACAGTTTTTTTGTTCTGAGCCACCTCACTCTTTTGGCCCTATCGGAAACATAGCAGAGTAGAAGAGTGTTCTTTTCTCAAAAGTAGAGTGTGTTTCTTGTAAGGCGAGCTAGCGTTTGTTTTCCAGTCCTAAATGGAGTTGAATCACATGCAGTTGTTTGTCCCACGAGTAAGAGTTTTTTCTGGTAAGGAAAGTCACTATTGTGCTCCCATTGCCATACACAGTGCAAATAGCACTCGCGTCTGTACCCAGCAAGTACAGTGTATTGGACTGAAGTGGAGCTACTGTTCTTGTCAGTTTCCTAAGCAGAGTTAAACTATTTATGGCCCGTGTGTAGGAAGCACAGTTCTTTTGTTCCGAGCAAGCTCACTGTTCGGACCACATAGGAAACACAGTAGAGTAGAAGAGTGCTCTTTTCTCAAAAGCAGAGTGTGTTTCTTGTAAGGCGAGCTAATGTTTGTTTCCCATTCCTAAATGGGAGTTGAATCACATGCATTTTCTGGTCCTACGAGCAAGAGTTGCTTTCTGGGAAGAAGAGTCACTATTGTGCTCACACTGTCATACACAGGGCAAATAGCACTGGCATCTGTTCCCAGCATGTACAGTGTATTGGACTGAAGAGGAGCTACTGTTCTTGTCAGTTTCCTAAGCAGAGTTGAACTAGATATGGCCGTGTGTAGGAAGCACAGTTCTTTTGTTCTGAGCAAGCTCACTGTTCGGAACCCATAGGAAACACAGTAGAGTAGAAGAGTGCTCTTTTCTCAAAAGAAGAGTGTGTTTCTTGTAATGCGAGCTAGCCTTTGTTTCCCAGTTCTAAATCGGAGTTGAATCACATGCAGTTTCTGGTCCTAGGAGCAAGAGTTGTTTTCTGGTAAGAAGAGTCACTCTTGCGCTCCCATTGCCATACACAGTGCAAATAGCACTGGCGTCTGTTCCCAGCATGTACAGTGTATTGCACTGAAGAGGATCTACTGTTCTTGTCAGTTTCCTAAGCAGAGTTGAACTAGATATAGCCCGTGTGTAGGAAGCACAGTTCTTTTGTTCTGAGCAAGCTGACTGTTCGGACCCCATAGGAAACACAGTAGAGTAGAAGAGTGCTCTTTTCTCAAAAGCAGAGTGTGTTTCTTGTAAGGCGAGCTAGTGTTTGTTTCCAAGTCCTAAATGGAGTTGAATCACATGCAGTTTCTGGTCTTACGAGCAAGAGTTGTTTTCTGGTAAGAAGAGTCACTATTGCGCTCCCATTGTCATACACAGGGCAAATAGTCCTGGCGTCTGTTCCCAGCATGTACACTGTATTGGACTGAAGAGGATCTACTGTTCTTGACAGTTTCCTAAGCAGAGTTGAACTAGATATGGCCCGTGTTTGTAGGAAGCACAGTTTCTTTGTTCTGAGCAACCTCACTGTTCTGTCCATATAGGAAACACATTAGAGTAGAATAGTGCTCTTTTCTCAAAAGCAGAGTGTGTTTCTTGTAATGCGAGCTAGCGTTTGTTTCCCAGTCATAAATGGAGTTGAATCCCATGCAGTTTCTGGTCCTACGAGCAAGAGTAGTTTTCTGGTATCAAGAGTCACTATTGTGCTCCCATTGTCATACACAGGGCAAATAGCACTGGCGTCTGTTCCCAGCATGTACAGTGTATTGGACGGAAGAGGATCTACTCTTCTTGTCAGTTTCCTAAGCAGAATTGAGCTAGCTATGGCCGTGTGTGTAGGAAGCACAGTTCTTTTCTTCTGAGCAAGCTCACTGTTCGTACACAATAGGAAACACCGTAGAGTAGAAGAGTGCCCTTTTCTCAAAAGCATAGTGTGTTTCTTGTAAGGTGAGCTAGCATTTGTTTCCCTGTCCTAAATGGATTTGAATCACATGCAGTTTCTGGTCCAACGAGCAAGAGTTGTTTTCTGGTAAGAAGAGTAACTATTGTGCTCCCATGGTCATACACAGGGAAAATAGCACGGGAGTCTGTTCCCAGCAAATACAGTGTACTGGACTGAAGAGGAGCTACTCTTCTTGTCAGTTTCCTAAGCAGAGTTGAACTAGATATAGCCCGTGTGTGTAGGAAGCACAGTTCTATTTTTCTGAGCAAGCTCACTTTTCGGACCCCATAGGAAACACATTAGAGTAGAAGAGTGCTCTTTTCTAAAAAGCAGAGTATGTTTCTTGTAAGGAGATCTTGCGTTTGTTTCCCAGTCCTAAATGGAGTTGAATCACATGCAGTTTCTGGTCCTACGAGCAAGAGCGGTTTTCTGGTAAGAAGAGTCACTAATGTGCTCCCATTTTCATACACAGTGCAAATAGCACTGGCGTCGGTTCCCAGCATGTACAGTGTATTGGACTGAAGGGGATCTACTGTTCTTGTCAGTTTCCTAAGCAGAGTTGAACTAGATATAGCCCGTGTGTGTAGGAAGCACAGCTCTTTTGTTCTGAGCAAGCTGACTGTTCGGACCCCACAGGAAACACAGTAGAGAAGAAGAGTGCTCTTTTCTCAAAAGCAGAGTGTGTTTCTAGTAAGGCGAGCTAGCGTTTGTTTCCCAGTCTTAAATGGAGTTGAATCACATGCAGTTTCTGGTCCTACGAGCAAGAGTTGTTTTCTGGTAAGAAGAGTCACTATTGAGCTCCCATTGCCATACACAGTGCAAATAGCGCTCGCGTGTGTTCCCAGCAACTACAGTGTATTGGACTGAAGAGGAGCTACTGTTCTTGTCACTTTCCTAAGAAGAGTTGAACTAGATATGTCCCGTGTGTGGAGGAAGCACAGTTCTTTTGTTCTGAGCAAGGACACTGTTCGGACCCCTTAAGAAACACATTAGAGTAGAAGAGTGCTCTTTTCTCAAAAGCAGAGTGTGTTTCTTATAAGTCGAGCTAGTATTTGTTTCCCAGTCAGAAATGGAGTTGAATCTCATGCAGTTTCTGGTCCTACAAGCAAGAGTTGTTTCCTGGTAAGGAAAGTCACTATTTTGCTCCCATTGCATTACACAGTGCAAATAGCACTCTCGTGTGTTCCCAGCAAGTACAGTGTATTGGACTGAAGAGGAGCTACTGTTCTTGTCAGGTTCCTAAGCAGAGTTGAACTAGATATGGCCCGTATGTGTAGGAAGCACAGTTCTTTTCTTCTGAGCAAGCTAACTGTTCGGACCCCATAGGAAACACAGTAGAGAAGAAGAGTGCTCTTTTCTCAAAAGCAGAGTGTGTTTCTTGTAAGGCGAGCCAGTGTTTGTTTCACATTCAGAAATGGAGTTGAATACCATGCAGTTTCTGGTCCTACAAGCAAGAGTTGTTTTCTGGTAAAGAAAGTCACTACTGCGCTCCCATTCCATTACACAGTGCAAATAGCACTCGCGTGTGTTCCCAGCAAGTACAGTGTATTGGAGTGAAGAGGAGCTACTGTTCTTGTCAGTATCCTAAGCAGAGTTGAACTAGATATGGCCTGTGTGTGTAGGAAGCGCAGTTCTTTTCTTCTGAGCAAGCTAACTGTTCGGACCACATAGGAAACACAGTAGAGTAGAGGAGTGCTCTTTTCTCAAAAGCAGAGTGTGTTTCTTGTAAGGCGAGCTAGTGTTTGTTTCCAAGTCAGAAATTGAGTTGAATCCCATGCAGTTTCTGGTCCTACGAGCAAGAGTTGTTTTCTGGTAAGAAGAGTCACTATTGCGCTCCCATTGCCATACACAGTGCAAATAGCACTCTTGTCTGTTCCCAGCAAGTACAGTGTATTGGACTGAAGAGGAGCTACTGTTCTTGTCAGTTTCCTAAGCAGAGTTGAACTAGATATGGCCGTGTGTGTAGGAAGCACAGTTCTTTTGTTCTGTGCAAGCTCTTTCTTCTGGCCATATAGGAAACACAGTAGAGTAGAAGAGTGCTCTTTTCTCAAAAACAGAGTGTGTTTCTCTTAAAGCTAGCTAGCGTTTGTTTCCCAGTCCTAAATGGAGTTGAACCACATGCAGTTTCTGATACTCCGACTAAGAGATGTTTCCTGGTAAGAAGAGTCACTATTGCGCTCCCTTTGTCATACACAGGGCAAATAGCACTGGCATCTGTTTCCAGCATGTACAGTGTATTGGACTGAAGAGGAGCTACTGCTCTTGTCAGTTTTATAAGCAGAGTTGAACTAGATATGGCCCCTGTGTGTAGGAAGCACAGTTTGTTTGTTCTGAGCAAGCTCACTGTTCTGGCCCTATAGGAAACACAGTAGAGTAGAAGAGTGCTCTTTTCTCAAAAGCAGAGTTTGTTTCTTGTAAGGCGAGCTAGCGTTTGTTTCCCAGTCCTAAATGGAGTTGTATCCCATGCAGTTTCCAGTCCTACGTGCAAGAGTTGTTTTCTGGTAAGGAAAGTCACTATTGTGCTCCCATTGCATTACATAGTGCAAATAGGGCTCACGTGTGTTCCCAGCAAGTACAGTGTACTGGATTGGAGAGGAGCTACTATTTTTGTCAATTTCCTAAGCAGAATTGAACTGGATATGGCCCGTGTGTGTAGGAAGCACAGTTCTTTTGTTCTGAGCAAGCTCACTTTTCGGACCGCATTGGAAACACAGTAGAGTAGAAGAGTGCTCTTTTCTCAAAAGCAGAGTGTGTTTCTTGTAAGGCGAGCCAGCGTTTGTTTCCCAGTCCTAAATGGAGTTGAATCACATGCAGTTTCTGGTCCTATGAGCAAGAGTTGTTTTCTGGTAAGAAGAGTCACTATTGCGCTCCCATTGTCATACACAGGGCAAATAGCACTGGCGTCTCCTCCCAGCGTGTACAGTATATTGGACTGAAGAGGAGCTACTGTTCTTGTCAATTTCCTAAGCAGAATTGAACTAGATATGGCCCGTGTGTGTAGGAAGCACAGTTCTTTTGTTCTGAGAAATCTCACTGTTCTGGCCCAATAGGAAACACAGTAGAGTAGAAGAGTGGTCTATTCTCAAAAGCAGAGTGTGTTTCTTGTAAGGCGAGCTAGCGTTTGTTTCCCAGTCATAAATGGAGTTGAGTCACATGCAGTTTCTGGTACTATGAGCAAGAGTTGTTTTCTGGTAGAAAGAGTCACTATTGAGCTCCCATTGCCATACACAGTGCAAATAGCACTCGCGTCTGTTCCCAGCAAGTACAGTGTATTGGACTGAAGAGGAGCTACTGTTCTTGTCACTTTCCTAAGCAGAGTTGAACTAGATATGTCCCGTGTGTGTAAGAAGCACAGTTCTTTTGTTCTGAGCAAGGACACTGTTCAGACCCCATAAGAAACCCAGTAGAGTAGAAGAGTGCTCTTTACTAAAAAGCAGAGTGTGTTTCTTGTAAGGTGAGCCAGTGTTTGTTTCCCATTCAGAAATGGAGTTGAATCCCATGCAGTTTCTGGTCCTACAAGCAAGAGTTGTTTTCTGGTAAGGAAAGTCACTATTGTGCTCCCATTGCCATACACAGTGCAAAGAGCACTCGTGTCTGTTCCCAGCAAGTACAGTGTATTGGACTGAAGAGGAGTTACTGTTCTTGTCAGTTTCCTAAGCAGAGTTGAACTAGATATGTCCCGTGTGTGCAGTAAGCACAGTTCTTTTCTTCTGAGCAAGCTAACTGTTCGGACCACATAGGAAACACAGTAGAGTAGAGGAGTGCTCTTTTCTCAAAAGCAGAGTGTGTTTCTTGTAAGGCGAGCTAGTGTTTGTTTCCAAGTCAGAAATTGAGTTGAATCCCATGCAGTTTCTGGTCCTACGAGCAAGAGTTGTTTTCTGGTAAGAAGAGTCACTATTGCGCTCCCATTGCCATACACAGTGCAAATAGCACTCGTGTCTGTTCCCAGCAAGTACAGTGTATTGGACTGAAGAGGTGCTACTGTTCTTGTCACTTTCCTAAGCAGAGTTGAACTAGATATGGCCGTGTGTAGGAAGCACAGTTCTTTTGTTCTGTACAAGCTCTCTCTTCTGGCCTTATAGGAAACACAGTAGAGTAGAAGAGTGCTCTTTTCTCAAAAGCAGAGTGTGTTTCTCGTAAGACGAGGTAGTGTTTGTTTCCCAGTCATAAATGGAGTTGAATCACATGCAGTTTCAGGTCCTACGATCAAGAGTTGTTTTCTGGTAAGAAGAGTCAGTATTGTTTTCCCATTGTCATACACAGGGCAAATAGCACCTGCGTCACCTCCCAGCATGTACAGTGTATTGGACTGAAGAGGATCTACTGTTCTTTTCAGTTTCCTAAGCAGAGTTGAACTAGAAATGTCCCATGTGTGTACGAAGCACAGTTCTTTTGTTCTGAGCAAGCTCACTGTTCGGACCCCATAAGAAACACAGTAGAGTAGAAGAATGTTCTTTTCAAAAAGCAGAGTGTGTTTCTTGTAAGGCGAGCCATTGTTTGATTCCCAGTCAGAAATGGAGTTGAATCCCATGCAGTTTCTGGTCCTACAAGCAAGAGTTGTTTTCTGGTAAGGAAAGTCACTATTGTGCTCCCATTGCATTACACAGTGCAAATAGCACTAGCGTGTGTTCCCAGCAAGTACAGTGTATTGGACTGAAGAGGAGCTACTGCTCTTGTCAGTTTTATAAGCAGAGTTGAACTAGATATGGCCCTTGTATGTAGGAAGCACAGTTCTTTTCTTCTGAGCAAGCTAACTGTTCGGTCCCCATAGGAAACACAGTAGAGTAGAAGAATGCTCTTTTCAAAAAGCAGAGTGTGTTTCTTGTAAGGCGAGCTAGTGTTTGTTTCCAAGTCAGAAATTGTGTTGAATCCCATGCAGTTTCTGGTCCTACGAGCAAGAGATGTTTTCTGGTAAGAAGAGTCACTATTGCGCTCCCATTGTCATACACAGTGCAAATACCACCTGCGTCACCTCCCAGCATGTACAGTGTATTGGACTGAAGAGGATCTACTGTTCTTTTCAGTTTCCTAAGCAGAGTTGAACTAGATATGTCCCGTGTGTGTACGAAGCACAGTTCTTTTGTTCTGAGCAAGCTCACTGTTCGGACCCCATAAGAAACACAGTAGAGTAGAAGAATGCTCTTTTAAAAAAGCAGAGTGTGTTTCTTGTAAGGCGAGCCATTGTTTGATTCCCAGTCAGAAATTGAGTTGAATCCCATGCAGTTTCTGGTCCTATGAGCAAGAGTTGTTTTCTGGTAAGAAGAGTCACTATTGAGCTCCTATTGACATACACAGTGCAAAAAGCACTCGTGTCTGTTCCCAGCAAGTACAGTGTATTGGACTGAAGAGGAGTTACTGTTCTTGTCAGTTTCCTAAGCAGAGTTGAACTAGATATGGCCCGTGTGTGCAGGAAGCACAGTTCTTTTCTTCTGAGCAAGCTAACTGTTCGGACCACATAGGAAACACAGTAGAGTAGAAGAGTGCTCTTTTCTCAAAAGCAGAGTGTGTTTCTTGTAAGGCGAGCTAGTGTTTGTTTCCAAGTCAGAAATTGAGTTGAATCCCATGCAGTTTCTGGTCCTACGAGCAAGAGTTGTTTTCTGGTAAGAAGAGTCACTATTGCGCTCCCTTTGTCATACACAGTGCAAATAGCACTCGCGTGTGTTCCCAGCAAGTACAGTGTATTGGACTGAAGAGGAGATACTGTTCTTGTCAGTTTCCTAAGCAGAGGTGAACTAGATATGGCTGTGTGTGTAGGAAGCATAGTTCTTTTGTTCTGTGCAAGCTCTCTCTTCTGGCCCAATAGGAAACACAGTAGAGTAGAAGAGTGCTCTTTTCTCAAAAGCAGAGTGTGTTTCTCGTAAGGCGAGGTAAAGTATTTTTCCCAGTCATAAATGGAGTTGAATCACATGCAGTTTCTGGTCCTACGAGCAATAGTTGTTTTCTGGTAAGAAGAGTCACTATTGCTCTCCCATTGTCATACACAGTGCAAATAGCACCTACGTCACCTCCCAGCATGTACAGTGTATTGGACTGAAGAGGATCTACTGTTCTTTTCAGTTTCCTAAGTAGAGTTGAACTAGATATGTCCCGTGTGTGTACGAAGCACAGTTCTTTTGTTCTGAGCAAGCTCACTGTTCGGACCCCATAAGAAACACAGTAGAGTAGAAGAATGTTCTTTTCAAAAAGCAGAGTGTGTTTCTTGTAAGGCGAGCCATTGTTTGATTCCCAGTCAGAAATGGAGTTGAATCCCATGCAGTTTCTGGTCCTACAAGCAAGAGTTGTTTTCTGGTAAGGAAAGTCACTATTGTGCTCCCATTGCATTACACAGTGCAAATAGCACATAGCGTGTGTTCCCAGCAAGTACAGTGTATTGGACTGAAGAGGAGCTACTGCTCTTGTCAGTTTTATAAGCAGAGTTGAACTAGATATGGCCCTTGTATGTAGGAAGCACAGTTCTTTTCTTCTGAGCAAGCTAACTGTTCGGACCCCATTGGAAACACAGTAGAGTAGAAGAGTGCTCTTTTCTCAAAAGCAGAGTATGTTTCTTGTAAGGCAAGCTAGTGTTTGTTTCCAAGTCAGAAATTGAGTTGAATCCCATGCAGTTTCTGGTCCTATGAGCAAGAGTTGTTTTCTGGTAAGAAGAGTCACTATTGCGCTCCCATTGTCATACACAGTGCAAATAGCACTCGCGTGTGTTCCCAGCAAGTACAGTGTATTGGACTGAAGAGGAGATACTGTTCTTGTCAGTTTCCTAAGCAGAGGTGAACTAGATATGGCCGTGTGTGTAGGAAGCATAGTTCTTTTGTTCTGTTCAAGCTCTCTCTTCTGGCCCAATAGGAAACACAGTAGAGTAGAAGAGTGCTCTTTTCTCAAAAGCAGAGTGTGTTTCTTGTAAGGCGAGCTAGTGTTTGTTTCCAAGTCAGAAATTGAGTTGAATCCCATGCAGTTTCTGGTCCTACGAGCAAGAGATGTTTTCTGGTAAGAAGAGTCACTATTGCACTCCCATTGTCATACACAGTGCAAATAGCACCTGCGTCACCTCCCAGCATGCACAGTTTATTGGACTGAAGAGGATCTACTGTTCTTTTCAGTTTCCTAAGTAGAGTTGAACTAGATATGGCCCGTGTGTGTACGAAGCACAATTCTTTTGTTCTGAGCAAGCTCACTGTTCGGACCCCATAAGAAACACAGTAGAGTAGAAGAATGCTCTTTTCAAAAAGCAGAGTGTGTTCTTGTAAGGCGAGCCATTGTTTGATTCCCAGTCAGAAATGGAGTTGAATCGCATGCAGTTTCTGATCCTACAAGCAAGAGTTGTTTTCTGGTAAGGAAAGTCACTATTGTGCTCCCATTGCATTACACAGTGCAAATAGCACTCGCGTGTGTTCCCAGCAAGTACAGTGTATTGGACTGAAGAGGAGCTACTGCTCTTGTCAGTTTCCTAAGCAGAGTTGAACTAGATATGGCCCGTGTGTGCAGGAAGCACAGTTCTTTTCTTCTGAGCAAGCTAACTGTTTGGTCCCCATAGGAAACACAGTAGAGTAGAAGAATGCTCTTTTCAAAAAGCAGATTGTGTTTCTTGTAAGGCGAGCTAGTGTTTGTTTCCAAGTCAGAAATTGTGTTGAATCCCATGCAGTTTCTGGTCCTACGAGCAAGAGATGTTTTCTGGTAAGAAGAGTCACTATTGCGCTCCCATTGTCATACACAGTGCAAATACCACCTGCGTCACCTCCCAGCATGTACAGTGTATTGGACTGAAGAGGATCTACTGTTCTTTTCAGTTTCCTAAGCAGAGTTGAACTAGATATGTCCCGTGTGTGTACGAAGCACAGTTCTTTTGTTCTGAGCAAGCTCACTGTTCGGACCCCATAAGAAACACAGTAGAGTAGAAGAATGCTCTTTTCAAAAAGCAGAGTGTGTTTCTTGTAAGGCGAGCCATTGTTTGATTCCCAGTCAGAAATTGAGTTGAATCCCATGCAGTTTCTGGTCCTATGAGCAAGAGTTGTTTTCTGGTAAGAAGAGTCACTATTGAGCTCCTATTGACATACACAGTGCAAATAGCACTCGTGTCTGTTCCCAGCAAGTACAGTGTATTGGACTGAAGAGGAGTTACTGTTCTTGTCAGTTTCCTAAGCAGAGTTGAACTAGATATGGCCCGTGTGTGCAGGAAGCACAGTTCTTTTCTTCTGAGCAAGCTAACTGTTCGGACCACATAGGAAACACAGTAGAGTAGAAGAGTGCTCTTTTCTCAAAAGCAGAGTGTGTTTCTTGTAAGGCGAGCTAGTGTTTGTTTCCAAGTCAGAAATTGAGTTGAATCCCATGCAGTTTCTGGTCCTACGAGCAAGAGTTGTTTTCTGGTAAGAAGAATCACTATTGCGCTCCCTTTGTCATACACAGTGCAAATAGCACTCGCGTGTGTTCCCAGCAAGTACAGTGTATTGGACTGAAGAGGAGATACTGTTCTTGTCAGTTTCCTAAGCAGAGGTGAACTAGATATGGCCGTGTGTGTAGGAAGCATAGTTCTTTTGTTCTGTGCAAGCTCTCTCTTCTGGCCCAATAGGAAACACAGTAGAGTAGAAGAATGCTCTTTTCTCAAAAGCAGAGTGTGTTTCTCGTAAGGCGAGGTAAAGTTTTTTTCCCAGTCATAAATGGAGTTGAATCACATGCAGTTTCTGGTCCTACGAGCAAGAGTTGTTTTCTGGTAAGAAGAGTCACTATTGCTCTCCCATTGTCATACACAGTGCAAATAGCACCTACGTCACCTCCCAGCATGTACAGTGTATTGGACTGAAGAGGATCTACTGTTCTTTTCAGTTTCCTAAGCAGAGTTGAACTAGATATGTCCCGTGTGTGTACGACGCACAGTTCTTTTGTTCTGAGCAAGCTCACTGTTCGGACCCCATAAGAAACACAGTAGAGTAGAAGAATGCTCTTTTCAATAAGCAGAGTGTGTTTCTTGTATGGCGAGCCATTGTTTGATTCCCAGTCAGAAATGGAGTTGAATCCCATGCAATTTCAGCTCCTACAAGCAAGAGTTGTTTTCTGGTAAGGAAAGTCACTATTGTGCTCCCATTGCATTACACAGTGCAAATAGCAATCACGTGTGTTCCCAGCAAGTACAGTGTATTGGACTGAAGAGGAGCTACTGCTCTTGTCAGTTTCCTAAGCAGAGTTGAACTAGATATGGCCCGTGTATGTAGGAAGCACAGTTCTTTTCTTCTGAGCAAGCTAACTGTTCGGACCCCATAGGAAACACAGTAGAGTAGAAGAATGCTCTTTTCAAAAAGCAGAGTGTGTTTCTTGTAAGGCGAGCAAGTGTTTGTTTCCAAGTCAGAAATTGAGTTGAATCCCATGCAGTTTCTGGTCCTATGAGCAAGAGTTGTTTTCTGGTAAGAAGAGTCACTATTGAGATCCTATTGCCATGCAAAGTGCAAATAGCACTCGTGTCTGTTCCCAGCAAGTACAGTGTATTGGACTGAATAGGAGCTGCTGTTCTTGTCAGTTTCCTAAGCAGAGTTGAACTAGATATGGCCCGTTTATGTAGGAAGCACAGTTCTTTTCTTCTGAGCAAGCTAACTGTTCGGACCCCATAGTAAACACAGTAGAGTAGAAGAGTGCTCTTTTCTCAAAAGCAGAGTGTGTTTCTTGTAAGGCGAGCTAGTGTTTGTTTCCAAGTCAGAAATTGAGTTGAATCCCATGCAGCTTCTGGTCCTACGAGCAAGAGTTGTTTTCTGGTAAGGAAAGTCACTATTGTGCTCCTATTGCACTACACACCGCTAATAGGACTCGCGTTTGTTCCCAGCAAGTACAGTGTATTGGACTGAAAAGGATCTACTATTCTTGTCAGTTTGCTAAGCAGAATTGAACTAGATATGTCCCGTGTGTGTAGGAAGCATAGTTCTTTTCTTCTGAGCAAGCTCACTGTTATGGCCCTATAGGAAACACAGTAGAGTAGAAGAGTGCTCTTTTCTCAAAAGCAGAGTGTGTTTCTTGTAAGGCGAGCTAGCATTTATTTCCCAGTCCTAAATGGAGTTGAGTCACATGCAGTTTCTGGTCCTACGAGCAAGAGTTGTTTTCTGGTAAGAAGAGTCACTATTGAGCTCCCATTGCAATACACAGTGCAAATAGCACTCGCGTGTGTTCCCAGCAAGTACAGTGTATTGGACTGAAGAGGAGCTACTGTTCTTGTCACTTTCCTAAGAAGAGTTGAACTAGATATGTCCCGTGTGTGTACGAAGCACAGTTCTTTTGTTCTGAGCAAGCTCACTGTTCGGACCCCATAAGAAACACAGTAGAGTAGAAGAATGCTCTTTTCAATAAGCAGAGTGTGTTTCTTGTAAGGCGAGCCATTGTTTGTTTTCCAGTCAGAAATGGAGTTGAATCCCATGCAATTTGTGCTCTTACAAGCAAGAGTTGTTTTCTGGTAAGGAAAGTCACTATTGTGCTCCCATTGCATTACACAGAGCAAATAGCAATCGCATGTGTTCCCAGCAAGTACAGTGTATTGGACTGAAGAGGAGCTACTGCTCTTGTCAGTTTCCTAAGCAGAGTTGAACTAGATATGGCCCGTTTATGTAGGAAGCACAGTTCTTTTCTTCTGAGCAAGCTAACTGTTCGGACCCCATAGGAAACACAGTAGAGTAGAAGAGTGCTCTTTTCTAAAAAGCAGAATGTGTTTCTTGTAAGGCAAGCTAGTGTTTGTTTCCAAGTCAGAAATTGAGTTGTATCCCATGCAGTTTCTGGTCCTACGAGCAAGAGTTGTTTTCTGGTAAGAAGAGTCACTATTGCGCTCCCATTGTCATACACAGTGCAAATAGCACTCGCGTGTGTTCCCAGCAAGTACAGTGTATTGGACTGAAGAGGAGATACTGTTCTTGTCAGTTTCCTAAGCAGAGGTGAACTAGATATGGCCGTGTGTGTAGGAAGCATAGTTCTTTTGTTCTGTTCAAGCTCTCTCTTCTGGCCCAATAGGAAACACAGTAGAGTAGAAGAGTGCTCTTTTCTCAAAAGCAGAGTGTGTTTCTTGTAAGGCGAGCTAGTGTTTGTTTCCAAGTCAGAAATTGAGTTGAATCCCATGCAGTTTCTGGTCCTACGAGCAAGAGATGTTTTCTGGTAAGAAGAGTCACTATTGCACTCCCATTGTCATACACAGTGCAAATAGCACCTGCGTCACCTCCCAGCATGCACAGTTTATTGGACTGAAGAGGATCTACTGTTCTTTTCAGTTTCCTAAGTAGAGTTGAACTAGATATGGCCCGTGTGTGTACGAAGCACAATTCTTTTGTTCTGAGCAAGCTCACTGTTCGGACCCCATAAGAAACACAGTAGAGTAGAAGAATGCTCTTTTCAAAAAGCAGAGTGTGTTTCTTGTAAGGCGAGCCATTGTTTGATTCCCAGTCAGAAATGGAGTTGAATCGCATGCAGTTTCTGATCCTACAAGCAAGAGTTGTTTTCTGGTAAGGAAAGTCACTATTGTGCTCCCATTGCATTACACAGTGCAAATAGCACTCGCGTGTGTTCCCAGCAAGTACAGTGTATTGGACTGAAGAGGAGCTACTGCTCTTGTCAGTTTCCTAAGCAGAGTTGAACTAGATATGGCCCGTGTGTGCAGGAAGCACAGTTCTTTTCTTCTGAGCAAGCTAACTGTTCGGACCCCATAGGAAACACAGTAGAGTAGAAGAATGCTCTTTTCAAAAAGCAGAGTGTGTTTCTTGTAAGGCGAGCTAGTGTTTGTTTCCAAGTCAGAAATTGTGTTGAATCCCATGCAGTTTCTGGTCCTACGAGCAAGAGATGTTTTCTGGTAAGAAGAGTCACTATTGCGCTCCCATTGTCATACACAGTGCAAATACCACCTGCGTCACCTCCCAGCATGTACAGTGTATTGGACTGAAGAGGATCTACTGTTCTTTTCAGTTTCCTAAGCAGAGTTGAACTAGATATGTCCCGTGTGTGTACGAAGCACAGTTCTTTTGTTCTGAGCAAGCTCACTGTTCGGAACCCATAAGAAACACAGTAGAGTAGAAGAATGCTCTTTTCAAAAAGCAGAGTGTGTTTCTTGTAAGGCGAGCCATTGTTTGATTCCCAGTCAGAAATTGAGTTGAATCCCATGCAGTTTCTGGTCCTATGAGCAAGAGTTGTTTTCTGGTAAGAAGAGTCACTATTGAGCTCCTATTGACATACACAGTGCAAATAGCACTCGTGTCTGTTCCCAGCAAGTACAGTGTATTGGACTGAAGAGGAGTTACTGTTCTTGTCAGTTTCCTAAGCAGAGTTGAACTAGATATGGCCCGTGTGTGCAGGAAGCACAGTTCTTTTCTTCTGAGCAAGCTAACTGTTCGGACCACATAGGAAACACAGTAGAGTAGAAGAGTGCTCTTTTCTCAAAAGCAGAGTGTGTTTCTTGTAAGGCGAGCTAGTGTTTGTTTCCAAGTCAGAAATTGAGTTGAATCCCATGCAGTTTCTGGTCCTACGAGCAAGAGTTGTTTTCTGGTAAGAAGAGTCACTATTGCGCTCCCTTTGTCATACACAGTGCAAATAGCACTCGCGTGTGTTCCCAGCAAGTACAGTGTATTGGACTGAAGAGGAGATACTGTTCTTGTCAGTTTCCTAAGCAGAGGTGAACTAGATATGGCCGTGTGTGTAGGAAGCATAGTTCTTTTGTTCTGTGCAAGCTCTCTCTTCTGGCCCAATAGGAAACACAGTAGAGTAGAAGAATGCTCTTTTCTCAAAAGCAGAGTGTGTTTCTCGTAAGGCGAGGTAAAGTTTTTTTCCCAGTCATAAATGGAGTTGAATCACATGCAGTTTCTGGTCCTACGAGCAAGAGTTGTTTTCTGGTAAGAAGAGTCACTATTGCTCTCCCATTGTCATACACAGTGCAAATAGCACCTACGTCACCTCCCAGCATGTACAGTGTATTGGACTGAAGAGGATCTACTGTTCTTTTCAGTTTCCTAAGCAGAGTTGAACTAGATATGTCCCGTGTGTGTACGACGCACAGTTCTTTTGTTCTGAGCAAGCTCACTGTTCGGACCCCATAAGAAACACAGTAGAGTAGAAGAATGCTCTTTTCAATAAGCAGAGTGTGTTTCTTGTATGGCGAGCCATTGTTTGATTCCCAGTCAGAAATGGAGTTGAATCCCATGCAATTTCAGCTCCTACAAGCAAGAGTTGTTTTCTGGTAAGGAAAGTCACTATTGTGCTCCCATTGCATTACACAGTGCAAATAGCAATCACGTGTGTTTCCAGCAAGTACAGTGTATTGGACTGAAGAGGAGCTACTGCTCTTGTCAGTTTCCTAAGCAGAGTTGAACTAGATATGGCCCGTTTATGTAGGAAGCACAGTTCTTTTCTTCTGAGCAAGCTAACTGTTCGGACCCCATAGGAAACACAGTAGAGAAGAAGAATGCTCTTTTCAAAAAGCAGAGTGTGTTTCTTGTAAGGCAAACTAGTGTTTGTTTCCAAGTCAGAAATTGAGTTGGATCCCATGCAGTTTCTGGTCCTATGAGCAAGAGTTGTTTTCTGGTAAGAAGAGTCACTATTGAGCTCCTATTGCCATACATAGTGCAAATAGCACTCGTGTCTGTTCCCAGCAAGTACAGTGTATTGGACTGAATAGGAGCTGCTGTTCTTGTCAGTTTCCTAAGCAGAGTTGAACTAGATATGGCCCGTGTGTGCAGGAAGCAAAGTTCTTTTCTTCTGAGCAAGCTAACTGTTCGGACCCCATAGGAAACACAGTAGAGTAGAAGAGTGCTCTTTTCTCAAAAGCAGAGTGTGTTTCTTGTAAGGCGAGCTAGTGTTTGTTTCCAAGTCAGAAATTGAGTTGAATCCCATGCAGTTTCTGGTCCTACGAGCAAGAGTTGTTTTCTGGTAAGAAGAGTCACTATTGTGCTCCCATTGCACTACACACCGCTAATAGGACTCGCGTTTATTCCCAGCAACTACAGTGTATTGGACTGAAAAGGATCTACTATTCTTGTCAGTTTGCTAAGCAGAGTTGAACTGGATATGGCCCGTGTGTGTAGGAAGCACAGTTCTTTTTTTCTGAGCAAGCTCACTGTTCGGACCCCATAGGAAACACAGTAGAGTAGAAGAGTGCTCTTTTCTCAAAAGCAGAGTGTTTTTCTTGTAAGGCGAGCTAGCGTTTGTTTCCCAGTCCTAAATGGAGTTGAATCACACGCAATTTCTGGTCCTATGAGCAAGAGTTGTTTTCTGGTAAGAAGAGTCACTATTGCGCTCCCATAGTCATACACAGGGCAAATAGCACTGGCGTCTCCTCCCAGCATGTACAGTGTATTGGACTGAAGAGGAGCTACTGTTCTTGTCACTTTCCTAAGAAGAGTTGAACTAGATATGTCCCGTGTGTGTAGGAAGCACTGTTCTTTTGTTCTGAGCAAGGTCACTGTTCGGACCCCTTAAGAAACACAGTAGAGTAGAAGAGTGCTCTTTTCTCAAAAGCAGAGTGTGTTTCTTATAAGGCGAGATAGTATTTGTTTCCCAGTCAGAAATGGAGTTGAATCCCATGCAGTTTCTGGTCCTACAAGCAAGAGTTGTTTTCTGGTAAGGAAAGAAACTATTGCGCTTCCATTGCATTACACAGTGCAAATAGCACTCGCTTGTGTTCCCAGCATGTACAGTGTATTGGACTGAAGAGGAGCTACTGTTCTTGTCAGTATCCTAAGCAGAGTTGAACTAGATATGGCCCGTGTGTGTAGGAAGCACAGTTCTTTTCTTCTGAGCAAGCTAACTGTTCGGACCCTATAGGAAACACAGTAGAGTAGAAGAGTGCTCATTTCTCAAAAGCAGAGTGTGTTTCTTTTAAGGCGAGCTAGTGTTTGTTTCCAAGTCAGAAATTGAGTTGAATCCCATGCAGTTTCTGGTCCTACGAGCAAGAGTTGTTTTCTGGTAAGAAGAGTCACTATTGCGCTCCCATTGCCATACACAGTGCAAATAACACTCTTGTCTGTTCCCAGCAAGTACAGTGTATTGGACTGAAGAGGAGCTACTGTTCTTGTCAGTTTCCTAAGCAGAGTTGAACTAGATATGGCCGTGTGTGTAGGAAGCACAGTTCTTTTGTTCTGTGCAAGCTCTTTCTTCTGGCCATATAGGAAACACAGTAGAGTAGAAGAGTGCTCTTTTCTCAAAAGCAGAGTGTGTTTCTCTTAAAGCTAGCTAGCATTTGTTTCCCAGTCCTAAATGGAGTTGAACCACATGCAGTTTCTGATACTACGACCAAGAGATGTTTCCTGGTAAGAAGAGTCACTATTGTGCTCCCATTGTCATATACACGGCAAATAGCACTGGCATCTGTTTCCAGCATTTACAGTGTATTGGACTGAAGAGGAGCTACTGTTCTTGTCACTTTCCTAAGCAGAGTTGAACTAGATATGGCCCCTGTGTGTAGGAAGCACAGTTCGTTTGTTCTGAGCAAGCTCACTGTTCTGGCCCTATAGGAAACACAGTAGAGTAGAAGAGTGCTCTTTTCTCAAAAGCAGAGTGTGTTTCTTGTAAGGCGAGCTAGCATTTGTTTCCCAGTCCTAAATGGAGTTGTATTGCATGCAGTTTCTAGTCCTACATGCAAGAGTTGTTTTCTGGTAAGGAAAGTCACTATTGTGCTCCCATTGTATTACACAGTGCAAATAGGGCTCACGTGTGTTCCCAGCAAGTACAGTGTATTGGACTGGAGAGGAGCTACTATTCTTGTCAATTTCCTAAGCAGAGTTGAACTGGATATGGCCCGTGTGTGTAGGAAGCACAATTCTTTTGTTCTGAGCAAGCTCACTGTTCGGACCGCATTGGAAACACAGTAGAGTAGAAGAGTGCTCTTTTCTCAAAAGCAGAGTGTGTTTCTTGTAAGGCGAGCCAGCGTTTGTTTCCCATTCCTAAATGGAGTTGAATCACATGCAGTTTCTGGTCCTATGAGCAAGAGTTGTTTTCTGGTAAGAAGAGTCACTATTGCGCTCCCATTGTCATACACAGGGCAAATAGCTCTGGCGTCTCCTCCCAGCGTGTACAGTATATTGGACTGAAGAGGAGCTGCTGTTCTTGTCAGTTTCCTAAGCAGAGTTGAACTAGATATGGCCCATATGTGTAGGAAGCACAGTTCTTTTCTTCTGAACAAGCTAACTGTTCGGACCCCATAGGAATCACAGTAGAGTAGAAGAGTGCTCTTTTCTCAAAAGCAGAGTGTGTTTCCTGTAAGCGAGCTACTGTTTGTTTCCAAGTCAGAAATTGAGTTGAATCCCATGCAGTTTCTGGTCCTACGAGCAAGAGTTGTTTTCTGGTAAGAAGAGTCACTATTGCACTCCCTTTGTCATACACAGTGCAAATAGCACTCGCGTGTGTTCCCAGCAAGTACAGTGTATTGGACTGAAGAGGAGATACTGTTCTTGTCAGTTTCCTAAGCAGAGGTGAACTAGATATGGCCGTGTGTGTAGGAAGCATAGTTCTTTTGTTCTGTGCAAGCTCTCTCTTCTGGCCCAATAGGAAACACAGTAGAGTAGAAGAGTGCTCTTTTCTCAAAAGTAGAGTGTGTTTCTCATAAGGCGAGTTAGCGTTTCTTTCCCAGTCATAAATGGAGTTGAATCACATGCAGTTTCTGGTCCTATGAGCAAGAGTTGTTTTCTGGTAAGAAGAGTCACTATTGCGCTCCCATTGTCATACACAGTGCAAATAGCACCTGCGACACCTCCCAGCATGTACAGTGTATTGGACTGAAGAGGATCTACTGATCTTTTCAGGTTTCTAAGCAGAGTTGAACTAGATATGTCCCGTGTGTGTACGAAGCACAGATCTTTTGTTCTGAGCAAGCTCACTGTTCGGACCCCATAAGAAACACAGTAGAGTAGAAGAATGCTCTTTTCAAAAAGCAGAGTGTGTTTCTTGTAAGGCGAGCCATTGTTTGATTCCCAGCCAGAAATGGAGTTGAATCCCATGCAGTTTCTGCTCCTACAAGCAAGAGTTGTTTTCTGGTAAGCAAAGTCACTATTGTGCTCCCATTGCATTACACAGTGCAAATAGCACTCGCGTGTGTTCCCAGCAAGTACAGTGTATTGGACTGAAGAGGAGCTACTGCTCTTGTCAGTTTCCTAAGCAGAGTTGAACTAGATATGGCCCGTGTATGTAGGAAGCACAGTTCTTTTCTTCTGAGCAAGCTAACTGTTCGGACCCCATAGGAAACACAGTAGAGTAGAAGAATGCTCTTTTCAAAAAGCAGAGTGTGTTTCTTGTAAGGCGAGCTAGTGTTTGTTTCCAAGTCAGAAATTGAGTTGAATCCCATGCGGTTTCTGGTCCTATGAGCAAGAGTTGTTTTCTGGTAAGAAGAGTCACTATTGAGCTCCTATTGCCATACACAGTGCAAATAGCACTCGTGTCTGTTCCCAGGAAGTACAGTGTATTGGACTGAATAGGAGCTGCTGTTCTTGTCTGTTTCCTAAGCAGAGTTGAACTAGATATGTCCCGTGTGTGCAGGAAGCACAGTTCTTTTCTTCTGAGCAAGCTAACTGTTCGGACCCCATAGGAAACACAGTAGAGTAGAAGAGTGCTCTTTTCTCAAAAGCAGAGTGTGTTTCTTGTAAGGCGAGCTAGTGTTTGTTTCCAAGTCAGAAATTGAGTTGAATCCCATGCAGTTTCTGGTCCTATGAGCAAGAGTTGTTTTCTGGTAAGAAGAGTCACTATTGAGCTCCTATTGCCATACACAGTGCAAATAGCACTCGTGTCTGTTCCCAGCAAGTACAGTGTATTGGACTGAATAGGAGATACTGTTCTTGTCAGTTTCCTAAGCAGAGGTGAACTAGATATGGCCGTGTGTGTAGGAACCATAGTTCTTTTGTTCTGTGCAAGCTCTCTCTTCTGGCCCAATAGGAAACACAGTGGAGTAGAAGAGTGCTCTTTTCTCAAAAGCAGAGTTTGTTTCTTGTAAGGCGAGCTAGTGTTTGTTTCCCAGTCCTAAATGGAGTTGAATCCCATGCAGTTTCTGGTCCTACGAGCAAGAGTTGTTTCCTGGTAAGGAAGTCACTACTGTGCTCCCATTGCATTACACACTGCAAATAGGACTCGCGTGTGTTTCAAGAAGTACAGTGTATTGGATTGAAGAGGATCTACTATTCTTGTCAGTTTGCTAAGCAGAGTTGAACTGGATATGGCCTGTGTGTGTAGGAAGCACCGTTCTTTTGTTCTGAGCAAGCTCACTCTTCGGACCCTATAGGAAACGCAGTAGAGTAGAAGTGTGCTCTTTTCTCAAAAGCAGAGTGTGTTTCTTGTAAGCGGAGCTAGCGTTTGTTTCCCAGTACTAAATGGAGTTGAGTCACATGCAGATTCTGTTCCTATGAGCAAGAGTAGTTTTCTGGTAAGAAGAGTCACTATTGAGCTCCCATTGCCATACACAGTGCAAATAGCACTCACATCTGTTCCCAGCAAGTACAGTGTATTGGACTGAAGAGGAGCTACTGTTCTTGTCACTTTCCTAAGAAGAGTTGAAGTAGATATGTCCCGTGTGTGTAGGAAGCACAGTTCTTTTGTTCTGAGCAAGGTCACTGTTCGGACCCCTTAAGAAACACAGTAGAGTTGAAGAGTGCTCTTTTCTCAAAAGCAGAGTGTGTTTCTTATAAGGCGAGCTAGTGTTTGTTTCCCAGTCAGAAATGGAGTTGAATCCCATGCAGTTTCTGGTCCTACATGCAAGAGTTGTTTTCTGGTAAGGAAAGTCACTTTTGCGCTCCCATTGCATTACACAGTGCAAATAGCACTCGCGTGTGTTCCCAGCAAGTACAGTGTATTGGACTGAAGAGGAGCTACTGTTCTTGTCAGGTTCCTAAGCAGAGTTGAACTAGATATAGCCCATATGTGTAGGAAGCACAGTTCTTTTTTTCTGAGCAAGCTAACTGTTCGGACCCCATAGGAAACACAGTAGATTAGAAGAGTGCTCTTTTCTCAAAAGCAGAGTGTGTTTCCTGTAAGCGAGCTAGTGTTTGTTTCCAAGTCACAAATTCAGTTGAATCACATGCAGTTTCTGGTCCTATGAGCAAGAGTTGTTTTCTGGTAAGAAGAGTCACTATTGTGCTCCCATTGCCATACACAGTGCAAATAGTACTCGTGTCTGTTCCCAGCAATACAGTGTATTGGACTGAAGAGGAGTTACTGTTCTTGTCAGTTTCCTAAGCAGAGTTGAACTAATTAGGGCGGTGTGTGTAGGAAGCACAGTTCTTTTGTTCTGAGCAAGGTCACTGTTCTGGCCCTATAGGAAACACAGTGGAGTAGAAGAGTGTTCTTTCTCAAAAGCAGAGTGTGTTTCTTGTAAGGCGAGCTAGTGTTTGTTTCCCAGTCCTAAATGGAGTTGAATCCCATGCAGTTTCTGGTCCTACGAGCAAGAGTTGTTTTCTGGTAAGGAAAGTCACTATTGTGCTCCCATTGCATTACACACTGCAAATAGGACTCGCGTGTGTTTCAGCAAGTACAGTGTATTGGATTGAAGAGGATCTACTATTCTTGTCAGTTTGCTAAGCAGAGTTGAACTGGATATGGCCCGTGTGTGTAGGAAGCACCGTTCTTTTGTTCTGAGCAAGCTCACTGTTCGGACCCCATAGGAAACACAGTAGAGTAGAAGAGTGCTCTTTTCTCAAAAGCAGAGTGTGTTTCTCGTAAGGCGAGGTAGCGTTTGTTTCCCAGTCCTAAATGGAGTTGAATCACATGCAGTTTCTGGTCCTATGAGCAAGAGTTGTTTTCTGGTAAGAAGAGTCACTATTGCGCTCCCATTGTCAAACACAGAGCAAATAGCACTGGCGTCTCCTCCCAGCATGTACAGTGTATTGGACTGAAGAGGATCTACTGTTTTTTCAGTTTCCTAAGCAGAATTGAACTAGATATGGCCCGTGTGTGTAGGAAGCACAATTCTTTTGTTCTGAGCAAGCTCACTGTTCTGGCCCTATAGGAAACACAGTAGAGTAGAAGAGTGCTCTTTTCTCAAAAGCAGAGTGTGTTTCTTGTAAGGGGAGCTAGCATTTGTTTCCAAGTCCTAAATGGAGTTGAGCCACATGCAGTTTCTCTTCCTACGAGCAAGAGTTGTTTTCTGGTAAGAAGAGTCACTATTGAGCTCCCATTGCCATACACAGTGCAAATAGCACTCGCGTCTGTTCCCAGCAAGTACAGTGTATTGGACTGAAGAGGAGCTACTGTTCTTGTCACTTTCCTAAGAAGAGTTGAACTAGATATGTCCCGTGTGTGTAGGAAGCACAGTTCCTTTGTTCTGAGCAAGGTCACTGTTCGGACCCCTTAAGAAACACAGTAGAGTAGAAGAGTGCTCTTTTCTCAAAAGCAGAGTGTGTTTCTTATAAGGCGAGCTAGTGTTTGTTTCCCAGTCAGAAATGGAGTTGAATCCCATGCAGTTTCTGGTCCTAAAGCAAGAGTTGTTTTCTGGTAAGGAAAGTCACTATTGCGCTCCCATTGCATTACACAGTGCAAATAGCACTCGCGTGTGTTTCCATCAAGTACAGTGTATTGGACTGAAGAGGAGCTACTGTTCTTGTCAGTTTCCTAAGCAGAGTTGAACTAGATATGTCCCGTGTGTGTAGGAAGCACAGTTCTTTTGTTCTGAGCAAGGTCACTGTTCAGACCCCATAAGAAACACAGTAGAGTAGAAGAGTGCTCTTTTCTCAAAAGCAGAGTGTGTTTCTTATAAGGCGAGCCAGTGTTTGTTTCCCAGTCAGAAATGGAGTTGAATCCCTTGCAGTTTCTGGTCCTACAAGAAAGAGTTGTTTTCTGGTAAGGAAAGTCACTATTGTGCTCCCATTCCAATACACAGTGCAACTAGCACTCGCGTCTGTTCCCAGCAAGTACAGTGTATTGGACTGAAGAGGAGCTACTGTTCTTGTCAGTATCCTAAGCAGAGTTCAACTAGATATGGCCCGTGTGTGTAGGAAGCACAGTTCTTTTCTTCTGAGCAAGCTAACTGTTCTGACCCCAATGGAAACACAGTAGAGTAGAAGAGTGCTCTTTTCTCAAAAGCAGAGTGTGTTTCTTGTAAGGCGAGCTAGTGTTTGTTTCTAAGTCAGAAATTGAGTTGAATCCCATGCAGTTTCTGGTCCTACGAGCAAGAGTTGTTTTCTGGTAAGAAGAGTCACTATTGCGCTCCCATTGCAATACACAGTGCAAATAGCACTCATGTCTGTTCTCAGCAAGTACAGTGTATTGGACTGAGGAGGAGCTACTGTTCTTGTCAGTTTCTTAAGCAGAGTTGAAATAGATATGGCCGTGTGTGTAGGAAGCACAGTTCTTTTGTTCTGTGCAAGCTCTCTCTTCTGGCCATATAGGAAACACAGTAGAGTAGAAGAGTGCTCTTTTCTCATAAGCAGAGTGTGTTTCTTGTAAGGCGAGGTAGCGTTTGTTTCCCTGTCCCAAATGGATTTGAATCACATGCAGTTTCTGGTCCTACGAGCAAGAGTTGTTTTCTGGTAAGAAGAGTCACTATTGTGCTCCCATTGTCATACACAGAACAAATAGCACTGGCGTCTCCTCCCAGGATGAACAGTGTATTGGAATGAAGAGGATCTACTGTTCTTTTCAGTTTTCTAAGCAGAATTGAACTAGATATGGCCTGTGTGTGTAGGAAGCACAGTTCTTTTGTTCTGAGTAAGCTCTCTGTTCTGGCCCATATAGGAAACACAGTAGAGTAGAAGAGTGCTCTTTTCTCAAAAGCAGAGTGTGTTTCTTGTAAGGCGATTTAGCGTTTGTTTCCTAGTCCTAAATGGAGTTGAATCACATGCAGTTTCTGGTCCTATGAGCAAGAGTTGTTTTCTGGTAAGAAGAGTCACTATTGTGCTCCCATTGTCATACACAGGGCAAATAGCACTGGCGTCTCCTCCCAGCATGTACAGTGTATTGGACTGAAGAGGATCTACTGTTCTTTCAGTTTCCTAAGCAGAATTGAACTACATATGGCCCGTGTGTGTAGGAAGCACAGTTCTTTTGTTCTGAGCAAGCTCAATGTTCTGGCCCTATAGGAAACACAGTAGAGTAGAAGAGTGCTCTTTTCTCAAAACCAGAGTGTGTTTCTTGTAAGGGGAGCTAGCGTTTGTTTCCCAGTCCTAAATGGAGTTGAGTCACATGCAGTTTCTCTTCCTACGAGCAAGAGTTGTTTTCTGGTAAGAAGAGTCACTATTGATCTCCCATTGCCATACACAGTGCAAATACCACTCGCGTCTGTTCCCAGCAAGTACAGTGTATTGGACTGAAGAGGAGCTACTGTTCTTGTCACTTTCCTAAGAAGAGTTGAACTAGATATGTCCCGTGTGTGTAGGAAGCACAGTTCTTTTGTTCTGAGCAAGGTCACTGTTCGGACCCCTTAAGAAACACAGTAGAGTTGAAGAGTGCTCTTTTCTCAAAAGCAGAGTCTGTTTCTTATAAGGCGAGCCAGTGTTTGCTTCCCAGTCAGAAATGGAGTTGAATCACATGTAGTTTCTGGTCCTACGAGCAAGAGTTGTTTTCTGGTAAGAAGAGTCACTATTGCGCTCCCACTGCCATACACAGTGCAAATAGCACTTGCGTCTGTTCCCAGCAATACAGTGTATTGGACTGAAGAGGAGTTACTGTTCTTGTCAGTTTCCTAAGCAGAGTTGAATTAGATATGGCCGGTGTGTGTAGGAAGCACAGTTCTTTTGTTCTGAGCAAGCTCACTGTTCTGGCCCTATAGGAAACACAGTAGAGTAGAGGAGTGCTCTTTTCTCAAAAGCAGAGTGTGTTTCTCGTAAGGCGAACTAGCGTTTGTTTCCCAGTCCTAAATGGAGTTGAATCACATGCAGTTTGTGGTCCTACAAGCAAGAGTAGCTTCCTGGTAAGAAGAGTCACTATTGCGCTCCCATTGTCATACACAGGGCAAATAGCACTGGCATCTGTTCCCAGCATGTACAGTGTATTGGACTGAAAAGGAGCTACTGTTCTTGTCACATTCCTAAGCAGAGTTGAACTAGATATGGCCCCTGTGTGTAGGAAGCACAGTTCTTTTGTTCTGAGCAGGCTCACTGTTCTGGCCCTATAGGAAACACAGTGGAGTAGAAGAGTGCTCTTTCTCAAAAGCAGAGTGTGTTTCTTGTAAGGCGAGCTAGTGTTTGTTTCCCAGTCCTAAATGGAGTTGAATCCCATGCAGTTTCTGGTCCTACGAGCAAGAGTTGTTTTCTGGTAAGGAAAGTCACTATTGTGCTCCCATTGCATTACACACTGCAAATAGGACTCGCGTGTGTTTCAGCAAGTACAGTGTATTGGACTGAAGAGGATCTACTATTCTTGTCAGTTTGCTAAGCAGAGTTGAACTGGATATGGCCCGTGTGTGTAGGAAGCACAGTTCTTTTGTTCTGAGCAAGCTCACTGTTCGGACCCCATAGGAAACACAGTAGAGTAGAAGAGTGCTCTTTTCTCAAAAGCAGAGTGTATTTCTTGTAAGGCGAGTTAGCGTTTGTTTCCCAGTCCTAAATGGAGTTGAATCACATGCAGTTTCTGGTCCTATGAGCAAGAGTTGTTTTCTGGTAAGAAGAGTCACTATTGCGCTCCCATTGTCATACACAGGGCAAAGATCACTGGCGTCTCCTCCCAGCATGTACAGTGTATTGGACTGAAGAGGATCTACTGTTCTTTCAGTTTCCTAAGCAGAATTGAACTAGATATGGCCCGTGTGTGTAGGAAGCACAGTTCTTTTCTTCTGAGCAAGCTCACTGTTCTGGCCTTATAGGAAACACAGTAGAGTAGAAGAGTGCTCTTTTCTCAAAAGCAGAGTGTGTTTCTTGTAAGGGGAACTAGCGTTTGTTTCCCAGTCCTAAATGGAGTTGAGTCACATGCAGTTTCTGTTCCTAGGAGCAAGAGTTGTTTTCTGGTAAGAAGAGTCACTATTGAGCTCCCATTGCCATACTCAGTGCAAATAGCACTCGCGTCTGTTCCCAGCAATTACAGTGTATTGGACTTAAGAGGAGCTACTGTTCTTGTCACTTTCCTAAGAAGAGTTGAACTAGATATGTCCCGTGTGTGTAGGAAGCACAGTTCTTTTGTTCTGAGCAAGGTCGCTGTTCGGACCCCATAAGAAACACAGTAGAGTAGAAGAGTGCTCTTTACTAAAAAGCAGAGTGTGTTTCTTGTAAGGCGAGCCAGTGTTTGTTTCCCAGTCAGAAATGGAGTTGAATCCCATGCAGTTTCTGGTCCTACAAGAAAGAGTTGTTTTCTGGTAAGGAAAGTCACTATTGTGTTCCCATTCCATTACACAGTGCAAATAGCACTCGCGTCTGTTCCCAGCAAGTACAGTGTATAGGACTGCAGAGGAGCTACTGTTCTTGTCAGTATCCTAAGCAGAGTTGAACTAGATATGGCCCGTGTGTGTAGGAAGCACAGTTCTTTTCTTCTGAGCAAGCTAACTGTTCGGACCCCAATGGAAACACAGTAGAATAGAAGAGTGCTCTTTTCTCAAAAGCAGATTGTGTTTCTTGTAAGGCAAGCTAGTGTTTGTTTCCAAGTCAGAAATTGAGTTGAATCCCATGCAGTTTCTGGTCCTACGAGCAAGAGTTGTTTTCTGGTAAGAAGAGTCACTATTGCGCTCCCATTGCAATACACAGTGCAAATAGCACTCATGTCTGTTCTTAGCAAGTACAGTGTATTGGACTGAAGAGGAGCTACTGTTCTTGTCAGTTTCTTAAGCAGAGTTGAATTAGATATGGCCGTGTGTGTAGGAAGCACAGTTCTTTTGTTCTGTGCAAGCTCTCTCTTCTGGCCATATAGGAAACACAGTAGAGTAGAAGAGTGCTCTTTTCTCAAAAGCAGAGTGTGTTTCTTGTAAGGCGAGGTAGCG
This sequence comes from Peromyscus eremicus, assembly GCF_949786415.1. Classification (NCBI taxonomy): domain Eukaryota; kingdom Metazoa; phylum Chordata; class Mammalia; order Rodentia; family Cricetidae; genus Peromyscus; species Peromyscus eremicus. The sequence goes on from NW_026735420.1 coordinate 36,933, forward strand.
TTTGTTTCCTTGTCCCAAATGGAGTTGAATCACATGCAGTTTCTGGTCCTACGAGCAAGAGTTGTTTTCTGGTAAGAAGAGTCACTATTGTGTTCCCATTGTCATACACAGAACAAATAGCACTGGCATCTCCTCCCAGGATGTACAGTGTATTGGAATGAAGAGGATCTACTGTTCTTTTCAGTTTCCTAAGCAGAATTGAACTAGATATGGCCTGTGTGTGTAGGAAGCACAGTTCTTTTGTTCTGAGTAAGCTCTCTGTTCTGGCCCATATAGGAAACACAGTAGAGTAGAAGAGTGCTCTTTTCTCAAAAGCAGAGTATGTTTCTTGTAAGGCGAGCTAGCGTTTGTTTCCCAGTCCTAAATGGAGTTGAATCATATGCAGTTTCTGTTCCTATGAGCAAGAGTTGTTTTCAGGTAAGAAGAGTCACTGTTGCGGTCCCATTGTCATACACAGGGCAAATAGCACTGGCGTCTCCTCAGGCATGTACAGTGTATTGTACTGAAGAGGATCTACTGTTCTTGTCAGTTTCCAAAGCAGAATTGACCTAGATATGGCCCGTGTGTGTGGGAAGCACAGTTCTTTTGTTCTGAGCACGCTCACTGTTCGGATCCCATAGGAAACACAGTAGAGTAGAAGAGTGTTCTTTTCTCAAAAGCAAAGTGTGTTTCTTGTAAGGCGAGGTAGCGTTTGTTTCCCAGTCTTAAATGGAGTTGAATCACATGCAGTTTCTGGTCCTACCACCAAGAGTTGTTTTCTGGTACGAAGAGTCACTATTGCGCTCCCATTGTCATACACAGGGAAAATAGTACTGACATCTCTTCCCAGCATATACAGTGTATTGGACTGAAAAGGAGCTACTGTTCTTGTCAGTTTCCTAAGCAAAGTTGAACTAGATATGGCCCTTGTGTGTAGGAAGCACAGTTCTTTTGTTCTGAGCACGCTCACTGTTCTGGCCTTATGGAAAACACAGTAGAGTAGAAGAGTGCTCTTTTCTTAAAAGCAGAATGTGTTTCATGTAAGGAGAGCTAGCGTTTGTTTCCCAGTCCTAAATGGAGTTGAGTCACATGCAGTTTCTGGTCCTACGAGCAAGAGTTGTTTTCTGGTAAGGAAAGTCACTATTGCCCTCCCATTGCCATACACAGTACAAGTAGCACTCGCGTCTGTTCCCAGCAAGTACAGTGTATTGGACTGAAGAGGAGCTACTGTTCTTGTCAGTTTCCTAAGCAGAGTTGAACTAGATATGGCCGTGTGTGTAGGAAGCACATTACTTTTGTTCTTAGCAAGCTCACTGCTGGGACCCAATGGGAAACACAGTAGAGTAGAAGTGTGCTCTTTTCTCAAAAGCAGAGTGTGTTTCTTGTAATGCCAGCTAACGTTTTTTTTCCAATTCCAAAATGGAGTTGAATCACATGCAGTTTCTGGTCCAATGAGCAAGAGTTGTTTTCTGGTAAGAAGAGTCATTATTGCGCTCCCATTGTCTTACACAGTACAAATAGTACTGGCATCTCTTCCCAGCATGTACAGTGTATTGGACTGAAGAGAAGCTACTGTTCTTGTCAGTTTCCTAAGCAGAGTTTAACTATATATGGCCCCTGTGTGTAGGAAGCACAGTTCTTTTGTTCTGAGCACGCTCACTGTTCTGGCATTATAGAAAACACAGTAGAGTAGAAGAGTGCTCTTTTCTCAAAAGCAGAATGTGTTTCATGTAAGGCGAGCTAGCGTTTGTTTCCCAGTCCTAAATGGAGTTGAATCACATGCAGTTTCTGATCCTACGAGCAAGAGATGTTTCTTGGTAAGAAGAGACACTATTGCGCTCCCATTGTCATACTCAGGGCAAATAGCACTGGCATCTGTTCCCAGCATGTACAGTGTATTGTACTGAAGAGGAGCTACTGTTCTTGTCACTCTCCTAAGCTGAGTTGAACTAGATATGGCCCCTGTGTGTAGGAAGCACAGTTCTTTTGTTCTGAGCAAGCTCACTGTTCTGGCCCTATAGGAAACACAGTAGAGTCGAAGAGTGCTCTTTTCTCAAAAGCAGAGTGTGTTTCTTGTAAGGCGAACTAGCGATTGTTTCCCAGTCCTAAATGGCGTTGAATCCCATGCAGTTTCTGGTCCTAAGAACAAGAGTTGTTTTCTGGTAAGGAAAGTCAGTATTGTGCTCCCATTGCATTACACAGTGCAAATAGGGGTCACGTGTGTTCCCAGCAAGTACAGTGTATTAGACTCAAGAGGAGCTACTATTCTTGTCAGTTTCCTAAGCAGAGTTGAACTGGATGTGGCCCGTGTGTGTAGGATGCACAGTTCTTTTGTTCTGAGCAAGCTCACTATTCTAACCCTATAGTAAACACATTACAGTAGAAGAGTGCTCTTTTCTCAAAAGCAGAGTGTGTTTCTTGTAAGGCGAGCTAGCATTTGTTTCCCAGTCCTAAATGGAGTTGAATCACATGCAGTTTCTGGTCCTATGAGCAAAAGTTATTTTCTGGTAAGAAGAGTCACTATTGCGCTCCCATTGTCATAAACAGGGCAAATAGCACTGGCGTCTCCTCACAGCATGTACAGTGTATTGGACTGAAGAGGATCTACTGTCCTTTTCAGTTTCCTTAGCAGAATTGAACTAGATATGGCCCGTGTTTGTAGGAAGCACAGTTCTTTTGTTCTGAGCAAGCTCACTATTCTAACCCTATAGTAAACACATTAGAGTAGAAGAGTGCTCTTTTCTCAAAAGCAGAGTGTGTTTCTTGTAAGGCGAGCTAGCGTTTGTTTCCCAGTCCTAAATGGAGTTGAATCACATGCAGTTTCTGGGCCTATGAGCAAGAGTTATTTTCTGGTAAGAAGAGTCACTATTGTGCTACAATGCCATACACAGTGCAAATAGCACTTGTTTCTTTTCCCAGCAAGTACAGTGTATTGGACTGAAGAGGAGCTACTGTTCTTGTCACTTTCCTAAGCAGAGTTGAACTAGATATGTCCCGTGTGTGTAGGAAACACAGTTCTTTTGTTCTGAGCAAGCTCACTGTTCGGACCCCATAAGAAACACAGTAGAGTAGAGGAGTGCACTTTACTAAAAAGCAGAGTGTGTTTCTTGTAAGGCGAGCCAGTGTTTGTTTCCCATTCAGAAATGGAGTTGAATCCCATGCAGTTTCTGGTCCTACAAGCAAGAGTTTTTTTCTGGTAAGGAAAGTCACTATTGCGCTCCCATTCCATTACACAGTGCAAATAGCACTCGCGTGTGTTCCCAGCAAGTACAGTGTATTGGACTGAAGAGGATCTACTGTTCTTGTCAGTATCCTAAGCAGAGTTGAACTAGATATGGCTCGTGTGTGTAGGAAGCACAGTTCTTTTCTTCTGAGCAGGCTAACTGTTCGGACACCATAGGAAACACAGTAGAGTAGAAGAGTGCTCTTTTCTCAAAAGCAGAGTGTGTTACTTGTAAGGCGAGCTAGTGTTTGTTTCCAAGTCAGAAATTGAGTTGAATCCCATGAAGTTTCTGGTCCTACGAGAAAGAGTTGTTTTCTGCTAAGAAGAGTAACTATTGCGCTCCCATTGCCATACACAGTGCAAATAGCACTCGTGTCTGCTCCCAGCAAATACAGTGTATTGGACTGAAGAGGAGCTACTGTTCTTGTCAGTTTCCTAAGCAGAGTTGAACTAGATATGGCCCTGTGTGTAGGAAGCACAGTTCTTTTGTTCTGTGCAAGCTCTCTCTTCTGGCCATATAGGAAACACAGTAGAGTAGAAGAGTGCTCTTTTCTCAAAAGCAGAGTGTGTTTCTCTTAAAGCTAGCTAGCATTTGTTTACCAGTCCTAAATGGAGTTGAATCACATGCAGTTTCTGATCCTACGACAAGAGATGTTTCCTGGTAAGAAGAGTCACTATTGCGCTCCCATTGTCATACCCAGGGCAAATAGCACTGGCATCTGTTTCCAGCATGTACAGTGTATTGCACTTAAGAGGAGCTACTATTCTTGTCAGTTTCCTAAGCAGAGTTGAACTGGATATGGCCCGTGTGTGTAAGAAGCACAGTTTTTTGTTCTGAGCAAGCTCACTGTTCGGACCGCATAGGAAACACAGTAGAGTAGAAGAGTGCTCTTTTCTCAAAAGCAGATTGTGTTTTCTCCTAAGGCGAGGTAGCGTTTGTTTCCCAGTCCCAAATGGAGTTGAATCCCTTGCAGTTTCTGGTCCTACGAGCAAGAGTTGTTTTCTGGTAAGAAGTGTCACTATTGCGCTCCCATTGTCATACACAGGGCAAATAGCACCTGCGTCACCTCCCAGCATGTACAGTGTATTGGACTGAAGAGGATCTACTGTTCTTTTCAGTTTCCTAAGCAGAATTGAACTATATATGGCCCGTGTGTGTAGGAAGCACAATTCTTTTGTTCTGAGCAAGCTCACTCTTCTGGCAATATAGGAAACACATTAGAGTAGAAGAGTGCTCTTTTCTCAAAAGCAGAGTGTGTTTCTTGTAAGTAGAGCTAGCGATTGTTTCCCAGTCCTAAATGGAGTTGAGTCACATGCAGTTTCTGGTCCTACGATCAAGAGTTGTTTTCTGGTAAGAAGAGTCACTATTGAGCTTCCATTTCCATACACAGTGCAAATAGCTCTCGCGTCTGTTCCCAGCAAGTACAGTGTATTGGACTGAAGAGGATCTACTGTTCTTGTCAGTTTCCTAAGCAGAGTTGAACTAGATATGTCCCGTGTGTGTAGGAAGCACAGTTCTTTTGTTCTGAGCAAGCTAACCGTTCGGACACCATAGGAAACACAGTAGAGCAAAAGAGTGCTCTTTTCTCAAAAGCAGAGTGTGTTTCTTGTAAGGCGAGGTAGGGTTTGTTTCCCAGTACTAAATGGAGCTGAATCACATGCAGTTTCTGGTCCTACCACCAAGAGTTGTTTTCTGGTAAGAAGAGTCACTATTGCGCTCCCATTGCCAAACAGAGTGCAAATAGCACTCGTGTCTGTTCCCAGCAAGTACAGTGTATTGGACTGAAGAGGAGCTACTGTTCTTGTCAGTTTCCTAAGCAGAGTTGACCTAGATATGGCCGTGTGTGTAGGAAGCACAGTTCTTTTGTTTTGTTTAAGCTCTCTCTTCTGACCCTATACGAAACACAGTAGAGTAGAAGAGTGCTCTTTTCTCAAAAGCAGAGTGTGTTTCTTGTAATGTGAGCTAGCGTTTGTTTCCCAGTCCTAAATGGAGTTGAATCACATGCAGTTTCTGATCCTACGAGCAAGAGATGTTTCCTGGTAAGAAGAGTCACAATTGCGCTCCCATTGTCATACACAGGGCACATAGCACTGGCATTTGTTCCCAGCATGTACAGTGTATTGGACTGAAGAGGAGCTACTGTTCTTGTCACTTTCCTAAGCAGAGTTGAACTAGGTATGGCCCCTGTGTGTAGGAAGCACAGGTCTTTTGTTCTGAGCAAGCTCACTGTTCTGGCCCTATAGGAAACACAGTAGAGTAGAAGAGTGCCCTTTTCTCAAAAGCAGAGTGTGTTTCTTGTAAGGCGAGCTAGCGTTTGTTTCCCAGTCCTAAATGGAGTTGAATCCCATGCAGTTTCTGGTCCTACGAGCAAGAGTTGTTTTCTTGTAAGGAAAGTCACTATTGTGCTCCCATTGCATTACACAGTGCAAATAGGGCTCACGTGTGTTCCCAGCAAGTACAGTGTATTAGACTGAAGAGGAGCTACTATTCTTGTCAGTTTCCTAAGCAGAGTTGAACTGGATATGGCCCGTGTGTGTAGGAAGCACAGTTCTTTTGTTCTGAGCAAGCTCACTGTTGGGACCGCATAGGAAACACAGTAGAGTAGAAGAGTGCTCTTTTCTCAAAAGCAGAGTGTGTTTCTTCTAAGGAGAGCTAACGTTTGTTTCCCAGTCCTAAATGGAGTTGAATCACATGCAGTTTCTGGTCCTACCACCAAGAGTTGTTTTCTGGTATGAAGAGTCACTATTGTGCTCCCAATGTCATACACAGGGCAAATATCACTGGCGTCTGTTCCCAGCATGTACACTGTATTAGACTGAAGAGGATCTACTGTTCTTGTCAGTTTCCTAAGCAGAATTGAACTAGATATGGCGGTGTGTGTAGGAAGCACAGTTATTGTTCTGAGCAAGCTCTCTGTTGTGGCACATATAGGAAACACAGTAGAGTAGAAGAGTGCTCTTTTCTCAAAAGCAGAGTGTGTTTATTGTAAGGCGAGCTAGCGTTTCTTTCCCAGTCCTAAATGAAGTTGAATCACATGCAGTTTTTGGTCCTAGGAGCAAGAGTTGTTTTCTGGTAAGGAAAGTCACTATTGCGCTCCCATTGCCATACACAGTGCAAACAGCACTCGCGTCTGTTTCCAGGAAGTACAGTGTATTGGACTGAAGAGGAGCTACTGTTCTTGTCAGTGTTCTAAGCAGAGTTTAAGTAGATATGGCCCGTGTGTGTAGGAAGCACATTACTTTTCTTCTGAGCAAGCTCAATGTTCGGACCCCATGGGAAACTCAGTAGAGTAGAAGAGTGCTCTTTTCTCAAATGCAGAGTGTGTTTCTTGTAGGGCGAGCTAGCATTTGTTTCCCAGTCCTAAATGGAGTTGAGTCACATGCAGTTTCTGGTCCTCCGAGCAAGAATTGTTTTCTAATAAGAAGAGTCACTATTGCTCTCCCGTTGTCATATAAAGGGCAAATAGCACTGGCGTCTGTTCACAGCATGTACAGTGTATTGGACTGAAGAGGAGCTACTGTTCTTGTCAGTTTCCTAAGCAGAATTGAACTAGATATGGCCGTGTGTGTAGGAAGCACAGTTCTTTTGTTCTGAGCAAGCTCACTCTTCTGGCCCCATAGGAAACACAGTAAAGTAGAAGAGTGCTCTTTTCTCAAAATCAGAGTTTATTTCTTGTAAGGCGAACCAGTGTTTGTTTCCCAGTCAGAAATGAAGTTGAATCCCATGCAGTTTCTGGTCCTACAAGCAAGAGTTCTTTTCTGGTAAGAAGAGTCACTGTTGCGCTCCCATTGTCATAAAAAGGGCAAATAGCACTGGCGTCACCTCCCAGCATGTACAGTGTATTGGACTGAAGTGGATCTACTGTTCTTTTCAGTTTCCTAAGCAGAATTGAACTAGATATGGCCCGTGTGTGTGGGAAACACAGTTCTTTTGTTCTGAGCAAGCTCACTGTTCTGGCCCTATAGGAAACACAGTAGAGTAGAAGAGTGCTCTTTTCTCAAAAGCAGAGTGTGTTTCTTGTAAGGCGGGCCAGTGTTTGTTTCCCAGTCAGAAATGGAGTGGAATCCCATGCTGTTTCTGGTCCTACAAGCAAGAGTTGTTTTCTGGTAAGGAATGTCACTATTGCGCTCCCATTGCATTACACAGTGCAAATAGCACTCGTGTGTGTTCCCAGCAAGTACAGTGTATTGGACTGAAGAGGAGCTACTGTTCTTGTCAGTTTTCTAAGCAGAGTTGAACTAGATATGTCCCGTGTGTGTAGTAAGCATAGTTCTTTTGTTCTGAGCAAGCTCGCTGTTCGGAACCCATAGGAAACACAATAGAGTAGAAGAGTGCTCTTTTCTCAAAAGCAGAGTGTGTTTCTTGTAAGACGAGCTAATGTTTGTTGCCCAGTCCTAAATGGAGTTGAATCACATGCAGTTTGTGGTCCTACGAGCAAGAGTTGTTTTCTGGTAAGAAGAGTCACTATTGTGCTCCCATTGCCATACACAGTGCAAATGGAGCTCGATCTGTTCCCAGCAAGTACAGTGTATTAAACTGAAGAGGAGATACTGTTCTTGTTAGCTTCTTAAGCAGAGTTGAAGTAGACATGGCCGGTGTGTGTACGAAGCACAATTCTTTTGTTCTGAGAAAGCTCACTTTCTGGACCTATAGGAAACACAGTAGATTAGAGGAGTGCTCTTTTCTCAAAAGCAGAGTGTGTTTCTCCTAAGGCGAGGTAGCGTTTGTTTCCCAGTCCTAAATGGAGTTGAACCACATGCAGTTTCTGGTCCTATGAGCAAGAGTTGTTTTCTGGTAAGAAGAGTCACTATTGCGCTCCCATTGTCATACACAGGGCAAATAGCACTGGCGTCTTCTCCCAGCATGTACAGTGTATTGGACTGAAGAGGATCTACTGTTCTTTTCAGTTTCCTAAGCAGAATTGACCTAGATATGGCCTGTGTGTGTGGGAAGCACAGTTCTTTTGTTCTGAGCAAGCTCACTGTTCTGGCCCTATAGGAAACACAGTAGAGTAGAAGATTGCTCTTTTCTCAAAAGCAGAGTGTGTTTCTTGTAAGTCGAGCTAGCATTTGTTTCCCAGTTTTAAATGGAGTTGAGTCACATGCAGTTTCTGGTCCTACGAGCAAGAGTTGTTTACTGGTAAGAAGAGTCACTATTGAGCTCCCATTGCCATTAACAGTGCAAATAGCACTCCCGTCTGTTCCCAGCAAGTACATTGTATTGGACTGAAGAGGAGCTACTGTTCTTGTCAGTTTCCTAAGCAGAGTTGAACTAGATATGGCCGTGTGTGTAGGAAGCACAGTTCTTTTGTTCTGTGCAAGCTCTCTCTTCTGGCCCTATATGAAACACAGTAGAGTAGAAGAGTGCTCTTTTCTCAAAAGCAGAGTGTGTTTTTTGTAATGTGAGCTAGCGTTTGTTTTCCCAGTCCCAAATGGAATTGAATCACATGCAGTTTCTGATCCTATGAGCAAGAGATGTTTCCTGGTAAGTTGAGTCACTATTGCGCTCCCATTGTCATACACAGGGCAAATAGCACTGGCATCTGATCCCTGCATGTACAGTGTATTGGACTGAAGAGGAGCTACTGTTCTTGTCACTTTCCTAAGCAGAGTTGAACTAGATATGGCCCGTGTGTGTAGGAAGCACAGTTCTTTTGTTCTGAGCAAGGTCACTGTTCGGACCCCATAAGAAAAACAGTATTGTAGAAGAGTGCTCTTTTCTCAAAAGCAGATTGTGTTGCTTGTAAGTTGAGCCAGTGTTTATTTCCGGGTCAGAAATGTAGTTGAATCCCATGCAGTTTCTGGTCCTACAAGCAAGAGTTGTTTTCTTGTAAGGAAAGTCACTATTGCGCTCCCACTGCATTACTCAATGCAAATAGCACTCGCGTGTGTTCCCAGCAAGTACAGTGTATTGGACTGAAGAGGAGCTACTGCTCTTGTCAGGTTCCTAAGCACCGTTGAACTAGATATGACCGTGTGTGGAGGAAGCACAGTTCTTTTGTTCTGTGCAAGCTCACTCTTCTGGCCCTATAGGAAACACAGTAGAGTAGAAGAGTGCTCTTCTCTCAAAAGCAGAGTGTGTTTCTTGTAAGGCAAGTTAGCGTTTGTTTCCCAGTCCTAAATGGAGTTGAATCACATGCAGTTTCTGGTCTTACGAGCAAGAGTTGTTTTCCGGTAAGAAGAGTCACTATTGCGCTCCCATTGTCATACACAGGGCAAATAGCACCTGCGTCACCTCCCAGCATGTACAGTGTATTGGACTGAAGAGGATCTACTGTTCTTGTCAGTTTCCTAAGCAGAGTTGAACTAGATATGGCTCCTGTGTGTAGAAAGCACAGTTCTTTTGTTCTGAGCAAGCTCACTGTTCTGGCCTTATAGGAAACACAGCAGAGTAAAAGAGTGCTCTTTTATCCAAAGCAGAGTGTGTTTCAGGTAAGGCGAGGAAGCGTTTGTTTCCCAGTGCTATATGGAGTTGAGTCACATGCAGTTTCTGGTACTACGAGCAAGAGTTGTTTTCTGGTAAGAAGAGTCACTATTGAGCTCCCATTGCCATACACAGTGCAAATAGCACTCGCGTCTGTTCCCAGCAAGTACAGTGTATTGGACTGAAGAGGAGCTACTGTTCTTGTCAGTTTCCTAAGCAGAGTTGAACTAGATATGGCCGTGTGTGTAGGAAGCACAGTTCTTTTGTTCTGAGCAAGGTCACTGTTCTAACCTTATAAGAAACACAGTAGAGTAGAAGAGTGCTCTTTTATCAAAAGAAGAGTGTGTTTCTTGTAAGGCGAGCCAGTGTTTGTTTCCCAGTCAGAAATGGAGTTGAATCCCATGCTGTTTCTGGTCCTACAAGCAAGAGTTGTTTTCTGGTAAGGAATGTCACTATTGCGCTCCCATTGCATTACACAGTGCAAATAGCACTCGTGTGTGTTCCCAGCAAGTACAGTGTATTGGACTGAAGAGGAGCTACTGTTCTTGTCTGTTTTCTAAGCAGAGTTGAACTAGATATGTCCCGTGTGTGTAGTAAGCATAGTTCTTTTGTTCTGAGCAAGATTACTGTTCGGAACCCATAGGAAACACAGTAGAGTAGAAGAGTGCTCTTTTCTCAAAAGGAGAGTGTGTTTCTTGTAAGTCGAGCTAGCGTTTGTTTCCAAATCAGATATTGAGTTGAATCCCATGCAGTTTCTGGTCCTACGAGCAAGAGATGTTTTCTGGTAAGAAGAGTCACTATTGTGCTCCCATTGCCATAAACAGTGCAAATAGCACTCGCGTCTGTTCCCAGCAAGTACAGTGTATTGGACTGAAGAGGAGCTACTGTTCTTGTCACTTTCCTAAGCAGAGTTGAACTAGATATGTCCCGTGTGTGTAGGAAACACAGTTCTTTTGTTCTGAGTAAGCTCACTGTTCGGACCCCATAAGAAACACAGTACAGTAGAAGAGTGCACTTTACTAAAAAGCAGAGTGTGTTTCTTGTAAGGCGAGCCATTCTTTGTTTCCCAGTACTAAATGGAGTTGAATCCCATGCAGTTTCTGGTCCTACGAGCAAGAGTTGTTTTCTGGTAAGGAATGTCACTATTGCGCTCCCATTGTCATACACAGGGCAAATAGCACTGGCTTCTGCTCCCAGCATGTACAGTGTATTGGACTGAAGAGAATCTACTGTTCTTTTCAGTTTCCTCAGCAGAATTGGACTAGATATGGCCCGTGTGTGTAGGAAGCACAGTTCTTTTGTTCTGAGCAAGCTCACTGTTCTGGCCCATATAGGAAACACAGTAGAGTAGAAGAGTGCTCTTTCCGCAAAAGCAGAGTGTGTTTCTTGTAAGGCGAGGTAGCGTTTGTTTCCCAGTCCTAAATGGAGTTGAATCACATGCAGTTTCTGGTCCTACCACCAAGAGTTGTTTTCTGGTATGAAGAGTCACTATTGCGCTCCCATTGTCATACACAGGGAAAAATAGTACTGACATTTGTTCCCAGCATGTACAGTGTATTGGACTGAAGAGGAGCTACTGTTCTTGTCACTTTCCTAAGCAGAGTTGAACTAGGTATGGCCCCTGTGTGTAGGAAGCACAGGTCTTTTGTTCTGAGCAACCTCACTGTTCTGGCCCTATAGGAAACACAGTAGAGTAGAAGAGTGCTCTTTTCTCAAAAGCAGAGTGTGTTTCATGTAAGGCGAGCTAGTGTTTGTTTTCCAGTCCTAAATGGAGTTGAATCCCATGCAGTTTCTGGTCCTACGAGCAAGAGTTGTTTTCTTGTAAGGAAAGTCACTATTGTGCTCCCATTGCATTACACAGTGCAAATAGGGCTCACGTGTGTTCCCAGCAAGTACAGTGTATTAGACTGAAGAGGAGCTACTATTCTTGTCAGTTTCCTAAGCAGAGTTTAACTGGATATGGCCCGTGTGTGTAGGAAGCACAGTTCTTTTGTTCTGAGCAAGCTCACTGTTGGGACCGCATAGGAAACACAGTAGAGTAGAAGAGTGCTCTTTTCTCAAAAGCAGAGTGTGTTTCTTCTAAGGAGAGCTAACGTTTGTTTCCCAGTCCTAAATGGAGTTGAATCACATGCAGTTTCTGGTCCTACCACCAAGAGTTGTTTTCTGGTATGAAGAGTCACTATTGTGCTCCCAATGTCATACACAGGGCAAATATCACTGGCGTCTGTTCCCAGCATGTACACTGTATTAGACTGAAGAGGATCTACTGTTCTTGTCATATTCCTAAGCAGAATTGAACTAGATATGGCGGTGTGTGTAGGAAGCACAGTTATTGTTCTGAGCAAGCTCTCTGTTGTGGCACATATAGGAAACACAGTAGAGTAGAAGAGTGCTCTTTTCTCAAAAGGAGAGTGTGTTTATTGTAAGGCGAGCTAGCGTTTCTTTCCCAGTCCTAAATGAAGTTGAATCACATGCAGTTTTTGGTCCTAGGAGCAAGAGTTGTTTTCTGGTAAGGAAAGTCACTATTGCGCTCCCATTGCCATACACAGTGCAAACAGCACTCGCGTCTGTTTCCAGGAAGTACAGTGTATTGGACTGAAGAGGAGCTACTGTTCTTGTCAGTGTTCTAAGCAGAGTTGAAGTAGATATGGCCCGTGTGTGTAGGAAGCACATTACTTTTCTTCTGAGCAAGCTCAATGTTCGGACCCCATGGGAAACTCAGTAGAGTAGAAGAGTGCTCTTTCCTCAAATGCAGAGTGTGTTTCTTGTAGGGCGAGCTAGCATTTGTTTCCCAGTCCTAAATGGAGTTGAGTCACATGCAGTTTCTGGTCCTCCGAGCAAGAATTGTTTTCTAATAAGAAGAGTCACTATTGCTCTCCCGTTGTCATATAAAGGGCAAATAGCACTGGCGTCTGTTCACAGCATGTACAGTGTATTGGACTGAAGAGGAGCTACTGTTCTTGTCAGTTTCCTAAGCAGAATTGAACTAGATATGGCCGTGTGTGTAGGAAGCACAGTTCTTTTGTTCTGAGCAAGCTCACTCTTCTGGCCCCATAGGAAACACAGTAAAGTAGAAGAGTGCTCTTTTCTCAAAATCAGAGTTTATTTCTTGTAAGGCGAACCAGTGTTTGTTTCCCAGTCAGAAATGAAGTTGAATCCCATGCAGTTTCTGGTCCTACAAGCAAGAGTTCTTTTCTGGTAAGAAGAGTCACTGTTGCGCTCCCATTGTCATAAAAAGGGCAAATAGCACTGGCGTCACCTCCCAGCATGTACAGTGTATTGGACTGAAGTGGATCTACTGTTCTTTTCAGTTTCCTAAGCAGAATTGAACTAGATATGGCCCGTGTGTGTGGGAAGCACAGTTCTTTTGTTCTGAGCAAGCTCACTGTTCCGGCCCTATAGGAAACACAGTAGAGTAGAAGAGTGCTCTTTTCTCAAAAGCAGAGTGTGTTTCTTGTAAGGCGGGCCAGTGTTTGTTTCCCAGTCAGAAATGGAGTGGAATCCCATGCTGTTTCTGGTCCTACAAGCAAGAGTTGTTTTCTGGTAAGGAATGTCACTATTGCGCTCCCATTGCATTACACAGTGCAAATAGCACTCGTGTGTGTTCCCAGCAAGTACAGTGTATTGGACTGAAGAGGAGCTACTGTTCTTGTCAGTTTTCTAAGCAGAGTTGAACTAGATATGTCCCGTGTGTGTAGTAAGCATAGTTCTTTTGTTCTGAGCAAGCTCGCTGTTCGGAACCCATAGGAAACACAATAGAGTAGAAGAGTGCTCTTTTCTCAAAAGCAGAGTGTGTTTCTTGTAAGACGAGCTAGTGTTTGTTGCCCAGTCCTAAATGGAGTTGAATCACATGCAGTTTGTGGTCCTACGAGCAGGAGTTGTTTTCTGGTAAGAAGAGTCACTATTGTGCTCCCATTGCCATACACAGTGCAAATGGAGCTCGATCTGTTCCCAGCAAGTACAGTGTATTAAACTGAAGAGGAGATACTGTTCTTGTTAGCTTCTTAAGCAGAGTTGAAGTAGACATGGCCGGTGTGTGTACGAAGCACAATTCTTTTGTTCTGAGAAAGCTCACTTTCTGGACCTATAGGAAACACAGTAGATTAGAGGAGTGCTCTTTTCTCAAAAGCAGAGTGTGTTTCTCATAAGGCGAGGTAGCGTTTGTTTCCCAGTCCTAAATGGAGTTGAACCACATGCAGTTTCTGGTCCTATGAGCAAGAGTTGTTTTCTGGTAAGAAGAGTCACTATTGCGCTCCCATTGTCATACACAGGGCAAATAGCACTGGCGTCTTCTCCCAGCATGTACAGTGTATTGGACTGAAGAGGATCTACTGTTCTTTTCAGTTTCCTAAGCAGAATTGACCTAGATATGGCCTGTGTGTGTGGGAAGCACAGTTCTTTTGTTCTGAGCAAGCTCACTGTTCTGGCCCTATAGGAAACACAGTAGAGTAGAAGATTGCTCTTTTCTCAAAAGCAGAGTGTGTTTCTTGTAAGTCGAGCTAGCATTTGTTTCCCAGTTTTAAATGGAGTTGAGTCACATGCAGTTTCTGGTCCTACGAGCAAGAGTTGTTTACTGGTAAGAAGAGTCACTATTGAGCTCCCATTGCCATTAACAGTGCAAATAGCACTCCCGTCTGTTCCCAGCAAGTACATTGTATTGGACTGAAGAGGAGCTACTGTTCTTGTCAGTTTCCTAAGCAGAGTTGAACTAGATATGGCCGTGTGTGTAGGAAGCACAGTTCTTTTGTTCTGTGCAAGCTCTCTCTTCTGGCCCTATATGAAACACAGTAGAGTAGAAGAGTGCTCTTTTCTCAAAAGCAGAGTGTGTTTTTTGTAATGTGAGCTAGCGTTTGTTTCCCAGTCCCAAATGGAATTGAATCACATGCAGTTTCTGATCCTATGAGCAAGAGATGTTTCCTGGTAAGTTGAGTCACTATTGCGCTCCCATTGTCATACACAGGGCAAATAGCACTGGCATCTGATCCCTGCATGTACAGTGTATTGGACTGAAGAGGAGCTACTGTTCTTGTCACTTTCCTAAGCAGAGTTGAACTAGATATGGCCCGTGTGTGTAGGAAGCACAGTTCTTTTGTTCTGAGCAAAGTCACTGTTCGGACCCCATAAGAAAAACAGTATTGTAGAAGAGTGCTCTTTTCTCAAAAGCAGATTGTGTTGCTTGTAAGTTGAGCCAGTGTTTATTTCCGGGTCAGAAATGTAGTTGAATCCCATGCAGTTTCTGGTCCTACAAGCAAGAGTTGTTTTCTTGTAAGGAAAGTCACTATTGCGCTCCCACTGCATTACTCATTGCAAATAGCACTCGCGTGTGTTCCCAGCAAGTATAGTGTATTGGACTGAAGAGGATCTACTGTTCTTGTCAGTTTCCTAAGCAGAGTTGAACTAGATATGGCTCCTGTGTGTAGAAAGCACAGTTCTTTTGTTCTGAGCAAGCTCACTGTTCTGGCCTTATAGGAAACACAGTAGAGTAAAAGAGTGCTCTTTTATCCAAAGCAGAGTGTGTTTCAGGTAAGGCGAGGTAGCGTTTGTTTCCCAGTGCTATATGGAGTTGAGTCACATGCAGTTTCTGGTACTACGAGCAAGAGATGTTTTCTGGTAAGAAGAGTCACTATTGAGCTCCCATTGCCATACACAGTGCAAATAGCACTCGCGTCTGTTCCCAGCAAGTACAGTGTATTGGACTGAAGAGGAGCTACTGTTCTTGTCAGTTTCCTAAGCAGAGTTGAACTAGATATGGCCGTGTGTGTAGGAAGCACAGTTCTTTTGTTCTGAGCAAGGTCACTGTTCCAACCCTATAAGAAACACAGTAGAGTAGAAGAGTGCTCTTTTATCAAAAGAAGAGTGTGTTTCTTGTAAGGCGAGCCAGTGTTTGTTTCCCAGTCAGAAATGGAGTTGAATCCCATGCTGTTTCTGGTCCTACAAGCAAGAGTTGTTTTCTGGTAAGGAATGTCACTATTGCGCTCCCATTGCATTACACAGTGCAAATAGCACTCGTGTGTGTTCCCAGCAAGTACAGTGTATTGGACTGAAGAGGAGCTACTGTTCTTGTCTGTTTTCTAAGCAGAGTTGAACTAGATATGTCCCGTGTGTGTAGTAAGCATAGTTCTTTTGTTCTGAGCAAGCTCACTGTTCGGAACCCATAGGAAACACAATAGAGTAGAAGAGTGCTCTTTTCTCAAAAGCAGAGTGTGTTTCTTGTAAGACGAGCTAGTGTTTGTTGCCCAGTCCTAAATGGAGTTGAATCACATGCAGTTTGTGGTCCTACGAGCAAGAGTTGTTTTCTGGTAAGAAGAGTCACTATTGTGCTCCCATTGCCATACACAGTGCAAATGGAGCTCGATCTGTTCCCAGCAAGTACAGTGTATTAAACTGAAGAGGAGATACTGTTATTGTTAGCTTCTTAAGCAGAGTTGAAGTAGACATGGCCGGTGTGTGTACGAAACACAATTCTTTTGTTCTGAGAAAGCTCACTTTCTGGACCTATAGGAAACACAGTAGATTAGAGGAGTGCTCTTTTCTCAAAAGCAGAGTGTGTTTCTCCTAAGGCGAAGTAGCGTTTGTTTCCCAGTCCTAAATGGAGTTGAATCACATGCAGTTTCTGGTCCTATGAGCAAGAGTTGTTTTCTGGTAAGAAGAGTCACTATTGCGCTCCCATTGTCATACACAGGGCAAATAGCACTGGCGTCTCCTCACAGCATGTACAGTGTATTGGACTGAAGAGGATCTACTGTTCTTTTCAGTTTCCTAAGCAGAATTGACCTAGATATGGCCCGTGTGTGTGGGAAGCACAGTTCTTTTGTTCTGAGCAAGCTCACTGTTCTGGCCCTATAAGAAACACAGTAGAATAGAAGATTGCTCATTTCTCAAAAGCAGAGTGTGTTTCTTGTAAGTCGAGCTAGCATTTTTTTCCCAGTTTTAAATGGAGTTGAGTCACATGCAGTTTCTGGTCCTACGAGCAAGAGTTGTTTTCTGGTAAGAAGAGTCAATATTGAGCTCCCATTGCCATAAACAGTGCAAATAGCACTCCCGTCTGTTCCCAGCAAGTACAGTGTTTTGGACTGAAGAGGAGCTACTGTTCTTGTCAGTTTCCTAAGCAGAGTTGAACTAGATATGTCCGTGTGTAGGAAGCACAGTTCATTTGTTTTGTGCAAGCTCTCTCTTCTGGCCCTGTAGGAAACACAGTAGAGTAGAAGAGTGCTCTTTTCTTAAAAGCAGAGTGTGTTTCTTGTAATGTGAGCTAGCGTTTGTTTCCCAGTCCTAAATGGAGTTGAATCACATGCAGTTTCTGATCCTACGAGCAAGAGATGTTTCCTGGTAAGAAGAGTCACTATTGCGCTCCCCTTGTCATACACAGGGCAAATAGCACTGGCATCTGATCCCTGCATGTACAGTGAATTGGACTGAAGAGGAGCTACTGTTCTTATCACTTTCCTAAGCAGACTTGAACTAGATATGGCCCGTGTGTGTAGGAAGCACATTACTTTTCTTCTGAGCAAGCTCAATGTTCGGACAACATGGGAAACACATTAGAGTAGAAGAGTGCTCTTTTCTCAAAAGCAGAGTGTGTTTCTTGTAAGTCGAGCTAGCGTTTGTTTCCCAGTCCTAAATGGAGTTGAGTCACATGCAGTTTCTGGTCCTTTGAGCAAGAGTTGTTTTCTGGTAAGAAGAGTCACTATTGAGCTCCCATTGCCCTACACAGTGCAAATAGCACTCGCGTCTGTTCCCAGCATGTATAGTGTATTGGACTGAAGAGGATCTACTGTTCTTTTCAGTTTCCTAAGGAGAATTGAACTAGATATGGCCCGTGTGTGTGGGAAGCACAGTTCTTTTGTTCTGAGCAAGCTCACTGTTCTGGCCCTATAGGAAACACAGTAGAGTAGAAGAGTGCTCTTTTCTCAAAAGCAGAGTGTGTTTCTTGTAAGGCGAACCAGTGTTTGTTTCCCAGTCAGAAATGGAGTTTAATCCCATGCTGTTTCTGGTACTACAAGCAAGAGTTGTTTTCTGGTAAGAAGAGTCACTATTGCGCTCCCATTGCATTACACAGTGCAAATAGCACTCGCGTGTGTTCCCAGCAAGTACAGTGTATTGGACTGAACAGGAGCTACTGTTCTTGTCAGTTTTCTAAGCAGAGTTGAACTAGATATGTCCCGTGTGTGTAGTAAGCATAGTTCTTTTGTTCTGAGCAAGCTCACTGTTCGGAACCGATAGGAAACACAGTAGAGTAGAAGAGTGCTCTTTTCTCAAAAGGAGAGTGTGTTTCTTGTAAGTCGAGCTAGTGTTTGTTTCCAAATCAGATATTGAGTTGAATCCCATGCAGTTTCTGGTCCTACGAGCAAGAGATGTTTTCTGGTAAGAAGAGTCACTATTGTGCTCCCATTGCCATAAACAGTGCAAATAGCACTCGCGTCTGTTCCCAGCAAGTACAGTGTATTGGACTGAAGAGGAGCTACTGTTCTTGTCACTTTCCTAAGCAGAGTTGAACTAGATATGTCCCGTGTGTGTAGGAAACACAGTTCTTTTGTTCTGAGTAAGCTCACTGTTCGGACCCCATAAGAAACACAGTACAGTAGAAGAGTGCACTTTACTAAAGAGCAGAGTGTGTTTCTTGTAAGGCGAGCCATTCTTTGTTTCCCAGTCAGAAATGGAGTTGAATCCCATGCAGTTTCTGGTCCTACGAGCAAGAGTTGTTTTCTGGTAAGGAATGTCACTATTGCGCTCCCATTGTCATACACAGGGCAAATAGCACTGGCTTCTGCTCCCAGCATGTACAGTGTATTGGACTGAAGAGAATCTACTGTTCTTTTCAGTTTCCTCAGCAGAATTGGACTAGATATGGCCCGTGTGTGTAGGAAGCACAGTTCTTTTGTTCTGAGCAAGCTCACTGTTCTGGCCCATATAGGAAACTCAGTAGAGTAGAAGAGTGCTCTTTCCGCAAAAGCAGAGTGTGTTTCTTGTAAGGCGAGGTAGCGTTTGTTTCCCAGTCCTAAATGGAGTTGAATCACATGCAGTTTCTGGTCCTACCACCAAGAGTTGTTTTCTGGTATGAAGAGTCACTATTGCGCTCCCATTGTCATACACAGGGAAAATAGTACTGACATCTCTTCCCAGCATGTACAGTGTATTGGACTGAAATGGAGCTACTGTTCTTGTCAGTTTCCTAAGCAAAGTTGAACTAGATATGGCCCTTGTGTGTAGGAAGCACAGTTCATTTATTCTGAGCACGCGCACTGTTCTGTCCTTATAGAAAACACAGTAAAGTAGAAGAGTGCTCTTTTCTTAAAAGCAGAGTGTGTTTCATGTAAGGCGAGCTAGTGTTTGTTTTCCAGTCCTAAATGGAGTTGAGTCACATGCAGTTTCTGGTCCTACGAGCAAGAGTTGTTTTCTGGTAAGGAAAGTCACTATTGCCCTCCCATTGCCATACACAGTACAAGTAGCACTCACGTCTGTTCCCAGCAAGTACAGTGTATTGGACTGAAGAGGAGCTACTGTTCTTGTCAGTTTCGTAAGCAGAGTTGATCTAGATATGGCCGTGTGTTTAGGAAGCACATTACTTTTGTTCTGAGCAAGCTCACTGCTGGGACCCAATGGGAAACACAGTAGAGTAGAAGTGTGCTCTTTTCTCAAAAGCAGAGTGTGTTTCTTGTAATGCCAGCTAACGTTTTTTTCCAATTCCAAAATGGAGTTGAATCACATGCAGTTTCTGGTCCTATGAGCAAGAGTTGTTTTCTGGTAAGAAGAGTCATTATTGCGCTCCCATTGTCATACACAGTGCAAATAGTACTGGAATCTCTTCCCAGCATGTACAGTGTATTGGACTGAAGTGGAGCTACTGTTCTTGTCAGTTTCCTAAGCAGAGTTTAACTGTATATGGCCCCTGTGTGTAGGAAGCACAGTTCTTTTGTTCTGAGCACGCTCACTGTTCTGGCATTATAGAAAACACAGTAGAGTAGAAGAGTGCTCTTTTCTCAAAAGCAGAATGTGTTTCATGTAAGGCGAGCTAGCGTTTGTTTCCCAGTCCTAAATGGAGTTGAATCACACGCAGTTTCTGATCCTACGAGCAAGAGATGTTTTTTGGTAAGAAGAGTCACTATTGAGCTCCCATTGTCATACACAGGGCAAATAGCACTGGCATCTGTTCCCAGCATGTACAGTGTATTGGACTGAAGAGGAGCTACTCTTCTTGTCACTCTCCTAAGCAGAGTTGAACTAGATATGGCCCCTGTGTGTAGGAAGCACAGTTCTTTTGTTCTGAGCAAGCTCACTGTTCTGGCCCTATAGGAAACACAGTAGAGTAGAAGAGTGCTCTTTTCTCAAAAGCAGAGTGTGTTTCTTGTAAGGCGAGCTAGCGTTTGTTTCCCAGTCCTAAATGGCGTTGAATCCCATGCAGTTTCTGGTCCTACGAGCAAGAGTTGTTTTCTGGTAAGTAAAGTCACTATTGTGCTCCCATTGCATTACACAGTGCAAATAGGGCTCACGCGTGTTCCCAGCAAGTACAGTGTATTAGACTGAAGAGGAGCTACTATTCTTGTCAGTTTCCTAAGCAGAGTTGAACTGGATATGGCCCGTGTGTGTAGGAAGCACAGTTCTTTTGTTCTGAGCAAGCTCACTATTCTAACCCTATAGTAAACACATTAGAGTAGAAGAGTGCTCTTTTCTCAAAAGCAGAGTGTGTTTCTTGTAAGCGAGCTAGCGTTTGTTTCCCAGTCCTAAATGGAGTTGAATCACATGCAGTTTCTTGTCCTATGAACAAGAGTTATTTTCTGGTAAGAAGAGTCACTATTGCGCTTCCATTGTCATACACAGATCAAATAGCACTGGCGTCTCCTCCCAGCATGTACAGTGTATTGGACTGAAGAGGATCTACTGTCCTTTTCAGTTTCCTTAGCAGAATTGAACTAGATTTGGCCCGTGTTTGTAGGAAGCACAGTTCTTTTGTTCTGAGCAAGCTCACTGTTCTGGCCCTATAGGTAACAGAGTAGAGTAGGAAAGTGCTCTTTTCACAAAAGCAGAGTATGTTTCTTGTAAGGCGAGCTAGTGTTTGTTTACCAGTCAGAAATGGAGTTGAATCCCATGCAGTTTCTGGTCCTACAAGCAAGAGTTGTTTTCTGGTAAGGAAAGTCACTATTGCACTCCCATTACATTACACAGTGCAAATAGCACTCGCGTGTGTTCCCAGCAAGTACAGTGTATTGGACTGAAGAGGAGCTACTGTTGTTGTCAGGTTCCTAAGCAGAGTTGAAATAGATATGGCCCGTATGTGTAGGAAGCACAGTTCTTTTGTTCTGAGCAAGCTCACTATTCTAACCCTATAGTAAACACATTAGAGTAGAAGAGTGCTCTTTTCTCAAAAGCAGAGTGTGTTTCTTGTAAGGCGAGCTAGCGTTTGTTTCCCAGCCCTAAATGGAGTTGAGTCACATGCAGTTTCTGGTCCTATGAGCAAAAGTTGTTTTATGGTAAGAAGAGTCACTATTGAGCTCCCATTGCCATACACAGTGCAAATAGCACTCGCGTCTGTTCCCAGCAATTACAGTGTATTGGACTGAAGAGGATCTACTGTTCTTGTCAGTATCCTAAGCAGAGTTGAACTAGATATGGCCCGTGCGTGTAGGAAGCACAGTTCTTTTCTTCTGAGCAAGCTAACTGTTCGGACCCCATCGGAAACACAGTAGAGTAGAAGAGTGCTCTTTTCTCAAAAGCAGAGTGTGATTCTTGTAAAACGAGCTAGTGTTTGTTTCCAAGTCAGATATTGAGTTGAATCCCATGCATTTTCTGGTCCTACGAGCAAGAGTTGTTTTCTGGGAAGAAGAGTCACTATTGCGCTCCCATTTCCATACACAGTGCAAATAGCACTCGCGTCTGTTCCCAGCAAGTAAAGTGTATTGGACTGAAGAGGAGCTACTGTTCTCATCAGTATCCTAAGCAGAATTGAACTAGATATGGCCGTGTTTGTAGGAAGCACAGTTCTTTTGTTCTGAGCAAGCTCTTTGTTCTGGCACATATAGGAAACACAGCAGAGTAGAAGAGTGCTCTTTTCTCAAAAGCAGAGTGTGTTTCTTCTAAGGCGAGCTAACGTTTGTTTCCCAGTCCTAAATGGAGTTGAATCACATGCAGTTTCTGGTCCTACCATCAAGAGTTGTTTTCTGGTATGAAGAGTCACTATTGTGCTCCCAATGTCATACACAGGGCAAATATCACTGGCGTCTGTTCCCAGCATGTACACTGTATTGGACTGAAGAGGATCTACTGTTCTTGTCAGTTTCCTAAGCAGAATTGAACTAGATATGGCGGTGTGTGTAGGAAGCACAGTTCTATTGTTCTGAGCAAGCTCTCTGTTGTGGCACATATAGGAAACACAGTAGAGTAGAAGAGTGCTCTTTTCTCAAAAGCAGAGTGTGTTTCTTGTAAGGCAAGCTAGCATTTGTTTCCCAGTCCTAAATGAAGTTGAATCACATGCAGTTTTTGGTCCTACGAGCAAGAGTTGTTTTCTGGTAAGGAAAGTCACTATTGCGCTCCCATTGCCATACAGAGTGCAAACAGCACTCGCGTCTGTTTCCAGGAAGTACAGTGTATTGGACTGAAGAGGAGCTACTGTTCTTGTCAGTTTCCTAAGCAGAGTTGAACTAGATATGGCTCGTGTGTGTAGGAAGCACATTACTTTTCTTCTGAGCAAGCTCAATGTTCGGACCCCATGTGAAACACAGTAGAGTAGAAGAGTGCTCTTTTCTCAAAAGCAGAGTGTGTTTCTTGTAAGGCGAGCTAGCGTTTGTTTCCCAGTCCTAAATTGAGTTGAGTCCCATGCAGTTTCTGGTCCTTCGAGCCAGAGTTGTTTTCTGGTAAGAAGAGTCACTATTGAGCTCCCATTGCCATACACAGTGCAAATAGCACTCGCGTCTGTTCCCAGCAGGTACAGTGTATTGGACTGAAGAGGAGCTACTATTCTTGTCATTTTCCTAAGCAGAGTTGAACTAGATATGGCCCATGAGTGTAGGAAGCACTGTTCTTTTGTTCTGAGCAAGATCACTGTTCGGGCCCCATAGGAAACACAGTAGAGTAGAAGAGTGCTCTTTTCTCAAAAGCAGAGTGTGTTTCTTGTAAGGCGAGCTAGTGTTGGTTTCCCAGTCCTAAATGGAGTTGAGTCACATGCAGTTTCTGGTCCTCCGAGCAAGAATTGTTTTCTAATAAGAAGAGTCACTATTGCGCTCCCATTGTCATATACAGGGCAAATAGCACTGGCGTCTGTTCCCAGCATGTACAGTGTATTGGACTGAAGAGGAGCTACTGTTCTTGTCAGTTTCCTCAGCAGAATTGAACTAGATATGGCCGTGTGTGTAGGAAGCACAGTTCTTTTGTTCTGAGCAAGCTCACTCTTCTGGCACTATAGGAAACACAGTAAAGTAGAAGAGTGCTCTTTTCTCAAAAGCAGAGTGTGTTTATTGTAAGGCGAGCTTGTGTTTGTTTCCCAGTCCGAAATGGAGTTGAATCCCATGCAGTTTCTGGTCCTACAAGCAAGAGTTGTTTTCTGGTAAGGAAAGTCACTATTGCACTCCCATTGCATTACACAGTGCAAATAGCACTCGCGTGTGTTCCCAGCAAGTACAGTGTATTGGACTAAAGAGCAGCTACTGTTGTTGTCAGGTTCCTAAGCAGAGTTGAAATAGATATGGCCCGTATGTGTAGGAAGCACAGTTCTTTTCTTCTGAGCAAGCTAACTGTTCGGGCCCACAGGAAACACAGTAGAGTAGAAGAGTGCTCTTTTCTCAAAAGGAGAGTGTGTTTCTTGTAAGTCGAGCTAGTGTTTGTTTCCAAATCAGATATTGAGTTGAATCCCATGCAGTTTCTGGTCCCACGAGCAAGAGATGTTTTCTGGTAAGAAGAGTCACTATTGTGCTCCCATTGCCATAAACAGTGCAAATAGCAATCGCGTCTGTTCCCAGCAAGTACAGTGTATTGGACTGAAGAGGAGCTACTGTTCTTGTCACTTTCCTAAGCAGAGTTGAACTAGATATGTCCCGTGTGTGTAGGAAACACAGTTCTTTTGTTCTGAGCAAGCTCACTGTTCGGACCCCATAAGAAACACAGTAGAGTAGAAGAGTGAACTTTACTAAAAAGCAGAGTGTGTTTCTTGTAAGGCGAGCCAGTGTTTGTTTCCCAGTCAGAAATGGAGTTGAATCCCATGCAGTTTCTGGTCCTACAAGCAAGAGTTGTTTTCTGGTAAGGAAAGTCACTATTGCGCTCCCATTCCATTACACAGTGCAAATAGCACTCGCGTGTGTTCCCAGCAAGTACAGTGTATTGGACTGAAGAGGAGCTACTGTTCTTGTCAGTATCCTAAGCAGAGTTGAACTAGATATGGCTCGTGTGTGTAGGAAGCACAGTTCTTTTCTTCTGAGCAAGCTAACTGTTCGGACACCATAGGAAACACAGTAGAGTAGAAGAGTGCTCTTTTCTCAAAAGCAGAGTGTGTTACTTGTAAGGCGAGCTAGTGTTTGTTTCCAAGTCAGAAATTGAGTTGAATCCCATGAAGTTTCTGGTCCTACGAGAAAAAGTTGTTTTCTGGTAAGAAGAGTAACTATTGCGCTCCCATTGCCATACACAGTGCAAATAGCACTCGTGTCTGCTCCCAGCAAGTACAGTGTATTGGACTGAAGAGGAGCTACTGTTCTTGTCAGTTTCCTAAGCAGAGTTGTACTAGATATGGCCGTGTGTGTAGGAAGCACAGTTCTTTTGTTCTGTGCAAGCTCTCTCTTCTGGCCATATAGGAAACACAGTAGAGTAGAAGAGTGCTCTTTTCTCAAAAGCAGAGTGTGTTTCTCGTAAGGCTAGCTAGCATTTGTTTACCAGTCCTAAATGGAGTTGAATCACATGCAGTTTCTGATCCTACGACAAGAGATGTTTCCTGGTAAGAAGAGTCACTATTGCGCTCCCATTGTCATACACAGGGCAAATAGCACTGGCATCTGTTTCCAGCATGTACAGTGTATTGGACTGAAGAGGAGCTACTGTTCTTGTCACTTTCCTAAGCAGAGTTGAACTAGATATGGCCCCTGTGTGTAGGAAGCACAGTTCGTTTGTTCTGAGCAAGCTCACTGTTCTGGCCCTATAGGAAACACAGTAGAGTAGAAGAGTGCTCTTTTCTCAAAAGCAGAGTGTGTTTCTTGTAAGGCGAGCTAGCGTTTGTTTCCCAGTCCTAAATGGAGTTGTATCCCATGCAGTTTCTACTCCTATGAGCAAGAGTTGTTTTCTGGTAAGGAAAGTCACTATTGTGCTCCCATTGCATTACACAGTGCAAATAGGGCTCACGTGTGTTCCCAGCAAGTACAGTGTATTGGACTGAAGAGGAGCTACTGTTCTTGTCAGTTTCCCAGTCAGAAATGGAGTTTAATCCCATGCAGTTTCTGGTCCTACGAGCAAGAGTTGTTTTCTGGTAAGAAGAGTCACTATTGCGCTCCCATTGCATTACACAGTGCAAATAGCACCTGCGTGTGTTCCCAGCAAGTACAGTGTATTGGACTGAACAGGAGCTACTGTTCTTGTCAGTTTTCTAAGCAGAGTTGAACTAGATATGTCCCGTGTGTGTAGTAAGCATAGTTCTTTTGTTCTGAGCAAGCTCACTGTTCGGAACCCATAGGAAACACAGTAGAGTAGAAGAGTGCTCTTTTCTCAAAAGGAGAGTGTGTTTCTTGTAAGTCGAGCTAGCGTTTGTTTCCAAATCAGATATTGAGTTGAATCCCATGCAGTTTCTGGTCCTACGAGCAAGAGATGTTTTCTGGTAAGAAGAGTCACTATTGTGCTCCCATTGCCATAAACAGTGCAAATAGCACTCGCGTCTGTTTCCAGCAAGTACAGTGTATTGGACTGAAGAGGAGCTACTGTTCTTGTCACTTTCCTAAGCAGAGTTGAACTAGATATGTCCCGTGTGTGTAGGAAACACAGTTCTTTTGTTCTGAGTAAGCTCACTGTTCGGACCCCATAAGAAACACAGTACAGTAGAAGAGTGCACTTTACTAAAAAGCAGAGTGTGTTTCTTGTAAGGCGAGCCATTCTTTGTTTCCCAGTACTAAATGGAGTTGAATCCCATGCAGTTTCTGGTCCTACGAGCAAGAGTTGTTTTCTGGTAAGGAATGTCACTATTGCGCTCCCATTGTCATACACAGGGCAAATAGCACTGGCTTCTGCTCCCAGCATGTACAGTGTATTGGACTGAAGAGAATCTACTGTTCTTTTCAGTTTCCTCAGCAGAATTGGACTAGATATGGCCCGTGTGTGTAGGAAGCACAGTTCTTTTGTTCTGAGCAAGCTCACTGTTCTGGCCCATATAGGAAACACAGTAGAGTAGAAGAGTGCTCTTTCCGCAAAAGCAGAGTGTGTTTCTTGTAAGGCGAGGTAGCGTTTGTTTCCCAGTCCTAAATGGAGTTGAATCACATGCAGTTTCTGGTCCTACCACCAAGAGTTGTTTTCTGGTATGAAGAGTCACTATTGCGCTCCCATTGTCATACACAGGGAAAATAGTACTGACATTTGTTCCCAGCATGTACAGTGTATTGGACTGAAGAGGAGCTACTGTTCTTGTCACTTTCCTAAGCAGAGTTGAACTAGGTATGGCCCCTGTGTGTAGGAAGCACAGGTCTTTTGTTCTGAGCAACCTCACTGTTCTGGCCCTATAGGAAACACAGTAGAGTAGAAGAGTGCTCTTTTCTCAAAAGCAGAGTGTGTTTCATGTAAGGCGAGCTAGTGTTTGTTTTCCAGTCCTAAATGGAGTTGAATCCCATGCAGTTTCTGGTCCTACGAGCAAGAGTTGTTTTCTTGTAAGGAAAGTCACTATTGTGCTCCCATTGCATTACACAGTGCAAATAGGGCTCACGTGTGTTCCCAGCAAGTACAGTGTATTAGACTGAAGAGGAGCTACTATTCTTGTCAGTTTCCTAAGCAGAGTTGAACTGGATATGGCCCGTGTGTGTAGGAAGCACAGTTCTTTTGTTCTGAGCAAGCTCACTGTTGGGACCGCATAGGAAACACAGTAGAGTAGAAGAGTGCTCTTTTCTCAAAAGCAGAGTGTGTTTCTTCTAAGGAGAGCTAACGTTTGTTTCCCAGTCCTAAATGGAGTTGAATCACATGCAGTTTCTGGTCCTACCACCAAGAGTTGTTTTCTGGTATGAAGAGTCACTATTGTGCTCCCAATGTCATACACAGGGCAAATATCACTGGCGTCTGTTCCCAGCATGTACACTGTATTAGACTGAAGAGGATCTACTGTTCTTGTCAGTTTCCTAAGCAGAATTGAACTAGATATGGCGGTGTGTGTAGGAAGCACAGTTATTGTTCTGAGCAAGCTCTCTGTTGTGGCACATATAGGAAACACAGTAGAGTAGAAGAGTGCTCTTTTCTCAAAAGCAGAGTGTGTTTATTGTAAGGCGAGCTAGCGTTTCTTTCCCAGTCCTAAATGAAGTTGAATCACATGCAGTTTTTGGTCCTAGGAGCAAGAGTTGTTTTCTGGTAAGGAAAGTCACTATTGCGCTCCCATTGCCATACACAGTGCAAACAGCACTCGCGTCTGTTTCCAGGAAGTACAGTGTATTGGACTGAAGAGGAGCTACTGTTCTTGTCAGTGTTCTAAGCAGAGTTGAAGTAGATATGGCCCGTGTGTGTAGGAAGCACATTACTTTTCTTCTGAGCAAGCTCAATGTTCGGACCCCATGGGAAACTCAGTAGAGTAGAAGAGTGCTCTTTCCTCAAATGCAGAGTGTGTTTCTTGTAGGGCGAGCTAGCATTTGTTTCCCAGTCCTAAATGGAGTTGAGTCACATGCAGTTTCTGGTCCTCCGAGCAAGAATTGTTTTCTAATAAGAAGAGTCACTATTGCTCTCCCGTTGTCATATAAAGGGCAAATAGCACTGGCGTCTGTTCACAGCATGTACAGTGTATTGGACTGAAGAGGAGCTACTGTTCTTGTCAGTTTCCTAAGCAGAATTGAACTAGATATGGCCGTGTGTGTAGGAAGCACAGTTCTTTTGTTCTGAGCAAGCTCACTCTTCTGGCCCCATAGGAAACACAGTAAAGTAGAAGAGTGCTCTTTTCTCAAAATCAGAGTTTATTTCTTGTAAGGCGAACCAGTGTTTGTTTCCCAGTCAGAAATGAAGTTGAATCCCATGCAGTTTCTGGTCCTACAAGCAAGAGTTCTTTTCTGGTAAGAAGAGTCACTGTTGCGCTCCCATTGTCATAAAAAGGGCAAATAGCACTGGCGTCACCTCCCAGCATGTACAGTGTATTGGACTGAAGTGGATCTACTGTTCTTTTCAGTTTCCTAAGCAGAATTGAACTAGATATGGCCCGTGTGTGTGGGAAGCACAGTTCTTTTGTTCTGAGCAAGCTCACTGTTCCGGCCCTATAGGAAACACAGTAGAGTAGAAGAGTGCTCTTTTCTCAAAAGCAGAGTGTGTTTCTTGTAAGGCGGGCCAGTGTTTGTTTCCCAGTCAGAAATGGAGTGGAATCCCATGCTGTTTCTGGTCCTACAAGCAAGAGTTGTTTTCTGGTAAGGAATGTCACTATTGCACTCCCATTGCATTACACAGTGCAAATAGCACTCGTGTGTGTTCCCAGCAAGTACAGTGTATTGGACTGAAGAGGAGCTACTGTTCTTGTCAGTTTTCTAAGCAGAGTTGAACTAGATATGTCCCGTGTGTGTAGTAAGCATAGTTCTTTTGTTCTGAGCAAGCTCGCTGTTCGGAACCCATAGGAAACACAATAGAGTAGAAGAGTGCTCTTTTCTCAAAAGCAGAGTGTGTTTCTTGTAAGACGAGTTAGTGTTTGTTGCCCAGTCCTAAATGGAGTTGAATCATATGCAGTTTGTGGTCCTACGAGCAAGAGTTGTTTTCTGGTAAGAAGAGTCACTATTGTGCTCCCATTGCCATACACAGTGCAAATGGAGCTCGATCTGTTCCCAGCAAGTACAGTGTATTAAACTGAAGAGGAGATACTGTTCTTGTTAGCTTCTTAAGCAGAGTTGAAGTAGACATGGCCGGTGTGTGTACGAAGCACAATTCTTTTGTTCTGAGAAAGCTCACTTTCTGGACCTATAGGAAACACAGTAGATTAGAGGAGTGCTCTTTTCTCAAAAGCAGAGTGTGTTTCTCATAAGGCGAGGTAGCGTTTGTTTCCCAGTCCTAAATGGAGTTGAACCACATGCAGTTTCTGGTCCTATGAGCAAGAGTTGTTTTCTGGTAAGAAGAGTCACTATTGCGCTCCCATTGTCATACACAGGGCAAATAGCACTGGCGTCTTCTCCCAGCATGTACAGTGTATTGGACTGAAGAGGATCTACTGTTCTTTTCAGTTTCCTAAGCAGAATTGACCTAGATATGGCCTGTGTGTGTGGGAAGCACAGTTCTTTTGTTCTGAGCAAGCTCACTGTTCTGGCCCTATAGGAAACACAGTAGAGTAGAAGATTGCTCTTTTCTCAAAAGCAGAGTGTGTTTCTTGTAAGTCGAGCTAGCATTTGTTTCCCAGTTTTAAATGGAGTTGAGTCACATGCAGTTTCTGGTCCTACGAGCAAGAGTTGTTTACTGGTAAGAAGAGTCACTATTGAGCTCCCATTGCCATTAACAGTGCAAATAGCACTCCCGTCTGTTCCCAGCAAGTACATTGTATTGGACTGAAGAGGAGCTACTGTTCTTGTCAGTTTCCTAAGCAGAGTTGAACTAGATATGGCCGTGTGTGTAGGAAGCACAGTTCTTTTGTTCTGTGCAAGCTCTCTCTTCTGGCCCTATATGAAACACAGTAGAGTAGAAGAGTGCTCTTTTCTCAAAAGCAGAGTGTGTTTTTTGTAATGTGAGCTAGCGTTTGTTTCCCAGTCCCAAATGAAATTGAATCACATGCAGTTTCTGATCCTATGAGCAAGAGATGTTTCCTGGTAAGTTGAGTCACTATTGCGCTCCCATTGTCATACACAGGGCAAATAGCACTGGCATCTGATCCCTGCATGTACAGTGTATTGGACTGAAGAGGAGCTACTGTTCTTGTCACTTTCCTAAGCAGAGTTGAACTAGATATGGCCCGTGTGTGTAGGAAGCACAGTTCTTTTGTTCTGAGCAAGGTCACTGTTCGGACCCCATAAGAAAAACAGTATTGTAGAAGAGTGCTCTTTTCTCAAAAGCAGATTGTGTTGCTTGTAAGTTGAGCCAGTGTTTATTTCCGGGTCAGAAATGTAGTTGAATCCCATGCAGTTTCTGGTCCTACAAGCAAGAGTTGTTTTCTTGTAAGGAAAGTCACTATTGCGCTCCCACTGCATTACTCATTGCAAATAGCACTCGCGTGTGTTCCCAGCAAGTATAGTGTATTGGACTGAAGAGGATCTACTGTTCTTGTCAGTTTCCTAAGCAGAGTTGAACTAGATATGGCCGTGTGTGTAGGAAGCACAGTTCTTTTGTTCTGATCAAGGTCACTGTTCCAACCCTATAAGAAACACAGTAGAGTAGAAGAGTGCTCTTTTATCAAAAGAAGAGTGTGTTTCTTGTAAGGCGAGCCAGTGTTTGTTTCCCAGTCAGAAATGGAGTTGAATCCCACGCTGTTTTTGGTCCTACAAGCAAGAGTTGTTTTCTGGTAAGGAATGTCACTATTGCGCTCCCATTGCATTACACAGTGCAAATAGCACTCGTGTGTGTTCCCAGCAAGTACAGTGTATTGGACTGAAGAGGAGCTACTGTTCTTGTCTGTTTTCTAAGCAGAGTTGAACTAGATATGTCCCGTGTGTGTAGTAAGCATAGTTCTTTTGTTCTGAGCAAGCTCACTGTTCGGAACCCATAGGAAACACAATAGAGTAGAAGAGTGCTCTTTTCTCAAAAGCAGAGTGTGTTTCTTGTAAGACGAGCTAGTGTTTGTTGCCCAGTCCTAAATGGAGTTGAATCACATGCAGTTTGTGGTCCTACGAGCAAGAGTTGTTTTCTGGTAAGAAGAGTCACTATTGTGCTCCCATTGCCATACACAGTGCAAATGGAGCTCGATCTGTTCCCAGCAAGTACAGTGTATTAAACTGAAGAGGAGATACTGTTCTTGTTAGCTTCTTAAGCAGAGTTGAAGTAGACATGGCCGGTGTGTGTACGAAACACAATTCTTTTGTTCTGAGAAAGCTCACTTTCTGGACCTATAGGAAACACAGTAGATTAGAGGAGTGCTCTTTTCTCAAAAGCAGAGTGTGTTTCTCCTAAGGCGAGGTAGCGTTTGTTTCCCAGTCCTAAATGGAGTTGAATCACATGCAGTTTCTGGTCCTATGAGCAAGAGTTGTTTTCTGGTAAGAAGAGTCACTATTGCGCTCCCATTGTCATACACAGGGCAAATAGCACTGGCGTCTCCTCCCAGCATGTACAGTTTATTGGACTGAAGAGGATCTACTGTTCTTTTCAGTTTCCTAAGCAGAATTGACCTAGATATGGCCCGTGTGTGTGGGAAGCACAGTTCTTTTGTTCTGAGCAAGCTCACTGTTCTGGCCCTATAAGAAACACAGTAGAATAGAAGATTGCTCATTTCTCAAAAGCAGAGTGTGTTTCTTGTAAGTCGAGCTAGCATTTTTTTCCCAGTTTTAAATGGAGTTGAGTCACATGCAGTTTCTGGTCCTACGAGCAAGAGTTGTTTTCTGGTAAGAAGAGTCAATATTGAGCTCCCATTGCCATAAACAGTGCAAATAGCACTCCCGTCTGTTCCCAGCAAGTACAGTGTTTTGGACTGAAGAGGAGCTACTGTTCTTGTCAGTTTCCTAAGCAGAGTTGAACTAGATATGTCCGTGTGTGTAGGAAGCACAGTTCATTTGTTTTGTGCAAGCTCTCTCTTCTGGCCCTGTAGGAAACACAGTAGAGTAGAAGAGTGCTCTTTTCTCAAAAGCAGAGTGTGTTTCTTGTAATGTGAGCTAGCGTTTGTTTCCCAGTCCTAAATGGAGTTGAATCACATGCAGTTTCTGATCCTACGAGCAAGAGATGTTTCCTGGTAAGAAGAGTCACTATTGCGCTCCCCTTGTCATACACAGGGCAAATAGCACTGGCATCTGATCCCTGCATGTACAGTGAATTGGACTGAAGAGGAGCTACTGTTCTTATCACTTTCCTAAGCAGACTTGAACTAGATATGGCCCGTGTGTGTAGGAAGCACATTACTTTTCTTCTGAGCAAGCTCAATGTTCAGACACCATGGGAAACACAGTAGAGTAGAAGAGTGCTCTTTTCTCAAAAGCAGAGTGTGTTTCTTGTAAGTCGAGCTAGCGTTTGTTTCCCAGTCCTAAATGGAGTTGAGTCACATGCAGTTTCTGGTCCTTTGAGCAAGAGTTGTTTTCTGGTAAGAAGAGTCACTATTGAGCTCCCATTGCCCTACACAGTGCAAATAGCACTCGCCTCTGTTCCCAGCATGTACAGTGTATTGGACTGAAGAGGATCTACTGTTCTTTTCAGTTTCCTAAGGAGAATTGAACTAGATATGGCCCGTGTGTGTGGGAAGCACAGTTCTTTTGTTCTGAGCAAGCTCACTGTTCTGGCCCTATAGGAAACACAGTAGAGTAGAAGAGTGCTCTTTTCTCAAAAGCAGAGTGTGTTTCTTGTAAGGCGAACCAGTGTTTGTTTCCCAGTCAGAAATGGAGTTTAATCCCATGCTGTTTCTGGTACTACAAGCAAGAGTTGTTTTCTGGTACGGAATGTCACTATTGCGCTCCCATTGCATTACACAGTGCAAATAGCACTCGCGTGTGTTCCCAGCAAGTACAGTGTATTGGACTGAACAGGAGCTACTGTTCTTGTCAGTTTTCTAAGCAGAGTTGAACTAGATATGTCCCGTGTGTGTAGTAAGCATAGTTCTTTTGTTTTGATCAAGCTCACTGTTCGGAACCCATAGGAAACACAGTAGAGTAGAAGAGTGCTCTTTTCTCAAAAGGAGAGTGTGTTTCTTGTAAGTCGAGCTAGTGTTTGTTTCCAAATCAGATATTGAGTTGAATCCCATGCAGTTTCTGGTCCTACGAGCAAGAGTTGTTTTCTGGTAAGGAAAGTCACTATTGTGATCCCATTGCATTACACAGTGCAAATAGGGCTCACGTGTGTTCCGAGCAAGTACAGTGTATTAGACTGAAGAGTAGCTTCTATTCTTGTCAGGTTCCTAAGCAGAGTTGAACTGGATATGGCCCGTGTGTGTAGGAAGCACAGTTCTTTTGTTCTGAGCAAGCTCACTATTCTAACCCTATAGTAAACACATTAGAGTAGAAGAGAGCTCTTTTCTCAAAAGCAGAGTGTGTTTCTTGTAAGGCGAGCTAGCATTTGTTTCCCAGTCCTAAATGGAGTTGAATCACATGCAGTTTCTGGTCCTATTAGCAAGAGTTATTTTCTGGTAAGAAGAGTCACTATTGCGCTCCCATTGTCATACACAGGGCAAATAGCACTGGCGTCTCCTCCCAGCATGTACAGTGTATTGGACTGAAGAGGATCTACTGTCCTTTTCAGTTTCCTTAGCAGAATTGAACTAGATATGGCCCGTGTTTGTAGGAAGCACAGTTGTTTTGTTCTGAGCAAGCTCACTGTTCTGGCCCTATAGGTAACACAGTAGTGTAGGAAAGTGCTCTTTTCTCAAAAGCAGATTATGTTTCTTGTAAGGCGAGCTTGTGTTTGTTTCCCAGTCCGAAATGGAGTTGAATCCCATGCAGTTTCTGGTCCTACAAGCAAGAGTTGTTTTCTGGTAAGGAAAGTCACTATTGCACTCCCATTGCATTACACAGTGCAAATAGCACTCGCGTGTGTTCCCAGCAAGTACAGTGTATTGGACTAAAGAGCAGCTACTGTTGTTGTCAGGTTCCTAAGCAGAGTTGAAATAGATATGGCCCGTATGTGTAGGAAGCACAGTTCTTTTCTTCTGAGCAAGCTAACTGTTCGGGCCCACAGGAAACACAGTAGAGTAAAAGAGTGCTCTTTTCTCAAAAGGAGAGTGTGTTTCTTGTAAGTCGAGCTAGTGTTTGTTTCCAAATCAGATATTGAGTTGAATCCCATGCAGTTTCTGGTCCCACGAGCAAGAGATGTTTTCTAGTAAGAAGAGTCACTATTGTGCTCCCATTGCCATAAACAGTGCAAATAGCAATCGCGTCTGTTCCCAGCAAGTACAGTGTATTGGACTGAAGAGGAGCTACTGTTCTTGTCACTTTCCTAAGCAGAGTTGAACTAGATATGTCCCGTGTGTGTAGGAAACACAGTTCTTTTGTTCTGAGCAAGCTCACTGTTCGGACCCCATAAGAAACACAGTAGAGTAGAAGAGTGCACTTTACTAAAAAGCAGAGTGTGTTTCTTGTAAGGCGAGCCAGTGTTTGTTTCCCAGTCAGAAATGGAGTTGAATCCCATGCAGTTTCTGGTCCTACAAGCAAGAGTTGTTTTCTGGTAAGGAAAGTCACTATTGCGCTCCCATTCCATTACACAGTGCAAATAGCACTCGCGTGTGTTCCCAGCAAGTACAGTGTATTGGACTGAAGAGGAGCTACTGTTCTTGTCAGTATCCTAAGCAGAGTTGAACTAGATATGGCTCGTGTGTGTAGGAAGCACAGTTCTTTTCTTCTGAGCAAGCTAACTGTTCGGACACCATAGGAAACACAGTAGAGTAGAAGAGTGCTCTTTTCTCAAAAGCAGAGTGTGTTACTTGTAAGGCGAGCTAGTGTTTGTTTCCAAGTCAGAAATTGAGTTGAATCCCATGAAGTTTCTGGTCCTACGAGAAAAAGTTGTTTTCTGGTAAGAAGAGTAACTATTGCGCTCCCATTGCCATACACAGTGCAAATAGCACTCGTGTCTGCTCCCAGCAAGTACAGTGTATTGGACTGAAGAGGAGCTACTGTTCTTGTCAGTTTCCTAAGCAGAGTTGAACTAGATATGGCCGTGTGTGTAGGAAGCACAGTTCTTTTGTTCTGTGCAAGCTCTCTCTTCTGGCCATATAGGAAACACAGTAGAGTAGAAGAGTGCTCTTTTCTCAAAAGCAGAGTGTGTTTCTCGTAAGGCTAGCTAGCATTTGTTTACCAGTCCTAAATGGAGTTGAATCACATGCAGTTTCTGATCCTACGACAAGAGATGTTTCCTGGTAAGAAGAGTCACTATTGCGCTCCCATTGTCATACACAGGGCAAATAGCACTGGCATCTGTTTCCAGCATGTACAGTGTATTGGACTGAAGAGGAGCTACTATTCTTGTCAGTTTCCTAAGCAGAGTTGAACTGGATATGGCCCGTGTGTGTAAGAAGCACAGTTTTTTGTTCTGAGCAAGCTCACTGTTCGGACCGCATAGGAAACACAGTAGAGTAGAAGAGTGCTCTTTTCTCAAAAGCAGATTGTGTTTCTCCTAAGGCGAGGTAGCGTTTGTTTCCCAGTCCCAAATGGAGTTGAATCCCTTGCAGTTTCTGGTCCTACGAGCAAGAGTTGTTTTCTGGTAAGAAGTGTCACTATTGCGCTCCCATTGTCATACACAGGGCAAATAGCACCTGCGTCACCTCCCAGCATGTACAGTGTATTGGACTGAAGAGGATCTACTGTTCTTTTCAGTTTCCTAAGCAGAATTGAACTATATATGGCCCGTGTGTGTAGGAAGCACAGTTCTTTTGTTCTGAGCAAGCTCACTCTTCTGGCAATATAGGAAACACATTAGAGTAGAAGAGTGCTCTTTTCTCAAAAGCAGAGTGTGTTTCTTGTAAGTAGAGCTAGCGATTGTTTCCCAGTCCTAAATGGAGTTGAGTCACATGCAGTTTCTGGTCCTACGATCAAGAGTTGTTTTCTGGTAAGAAGAGTCACTATTGAGCTTCCATTTCCATACACAGTGCAAATAGCTCTCGCGTCTGTTCCCAGCAAGTACAGTGTATTGGACTGAAGAGGATCTACTGTTCTTGTCAGTTTCCTAAGCAGAGTTGAACTAGATATGTCCCGTGTGTGTAGGAAGCACAGTTCTTTTGTTCTGAGCAAGCTAACCGTTCGGACACCATAGGAAACACAGTAGAGCAAAAGAGTGCTCTTTTCTCAAAAGCAGAGTGTGTTTCTTGTAAGGCGAGGTAGGGTTTGTTTCCCAGTACTAAATGGAGCTGAATCACATGCAGTTTCTGGTCCTACCACCAAGAGTTGTTTTCTGGTAAGAAGAGTCACTATTGCGCTCCCATTGCCAAACAGAGTGCAAATAGCACTCGTGTCTGTTCCCAGCAAGTACAGTGTATTGGACTGAAGAGGAGCTACTGTTCTTGTCAGTTTCCTAAGCAGAGTTGACCTAGATATGGCCGTGTGTGTAGGAAGCACAGTTCTTTTGTTTTGTTTAAGCTCTCTCTTCTGACCCTATACGAAACACAGTAGAGTAGAAGAGTGCTCTTTTCTCAAAAGCAGAGTGTGTTTCTTGTAATGTGAGCTAGCGTTTGTTTCCCAGTCCTAAATGGAGTTGAATCACATGCAGTTTCTGATCCTACGAGCAAGAGATGTTTCCTGGTAAGAAGAGTCACAATTGCGCTCCCATTGTCATACACAGGGCACATAGCACTGGCATTTGTTCCCAGCATGTACAGTGTATTGGACTGAAGAGGAGCTACTGTTCTTGTCACTTTCCTAAGCAGAGTTGAACTAGGTATGGCCCCTGTGTGTAGGAAGCACAGGTCTTTTGTTCTGAGCAAGCTCACTGTTCTGGCCCTATAGGAAACACAGTAGAGTAGAAGAGTGCCCTTTTCTCAAAAGCAGAGTGTGTTTCTTGTAAGGCGAGCTAGCGTTTGTTTCCCAGTCCTAAATGGAGTTGAATCCCATGCAGTTTCTGGTCCTACGAGCAAGAGTTGTTTTCTTGTAAGGAAAGTCACTATTGTGCTCCCATTGCATTACACAGTGCAAATAGGGCTCACGTGTGTTCCCAGCAAGTACAGTGTATTAGACTGAAGAGGAGCTACTATTCTTGTCAGTTTCCTAAGCAGAGTTGAACTGGATATGGCCCGTGTGTGTAGGAAGCACAGTTCTTTTGTTCTGAGCAAGCTCACTGTTGGGACCGCATAGGAAACACAGTAGAGTAGAAGAGTGCTCTTTTCTCAAAAGCAGAGTGTGTTTCTTCTAAGGAGAGCTAACGTTTGTTTCCCAGTCCTAAATGGAGTTGAATCACATGCAGTTTCTGGTCCTACCACCAAGAGTTGTTTTCTGGTATGAAGAGTCACTATTGTGCTCCCAATGTCATACACAGGGCAAATATCACTGGCGTCTGTTCCCAGCATGTACACTGTATTAGACTGAAGAGGATCTACTGTTCTTGTCAGTTTCCTAAGCAGAATTGAACTAGATATGGCGGTGTGTGTAGGAAGCACAGTTATTGTTCTGAGCAAGCTCTCTGTTGTGGCACATATAGGAAACACAGTAGAGTAGAAGAGTGCTCTTTTCTCAAAAGCAGAGTGTGTTTATTGTAAGGCGAGCTAGCGTTTCTTTCCCAGTCCTAAATGAAGTTGAATCACATGCAGTTTTTGGTCCTAGGAGCAAGAGTTGTTTTCTGGTAAGGAAAGTCACTATTGCGCTCCCATTGCCATACACAGTGCAAACAGCACTCGCGTCTGTTTCCAGGAAGTACAGTGTATTGGACTGAAGAGGAGCTACTGTTCTTGTCAGTGTTCTAAGCAGAGTTGAAGTAGATATGGCCCGTGTGTGTAGGAAGCACATTACTTTTCTTCTGAGCAAGCTCAATGTTCGGACCCCATGGGAAACTCAGTAGAGTAGAAGAGTGCTCTTTTCTCAAATGCAGAGTGTGTTTCTTGTAGGGCGAGCTAGCATTTGTTTCCCAGTCCTAAATGGAGTTGAGTCACATGCAGTTTCTGGTCCTCCGAGCAAGAATTGTTTTCTAATAAGAAGAGTCACTATTGCTCTCCCGTTGTCATATAAAGGGCAAATAGCACTGGCGTCTGTTCACAGCATGTACAGTGTATTGGACTGAAGAGGAGCTACTGTTCTTGTCAGTTTCCTAAGCAGAATTGAACTAGATATGGCCGTGTGTGTAGGAAGCACAGTTCTTTTGTTCTGAGCAAGCTCACTCTTCTGGCCCCATAGGAAACACAGTAAAGTAGAAGAGTGCTCTTTTCTCAAAATCAGAGTTTATTTCTTGTAAGGCGAACCAGTGTTTGTTTCCCAGTCAGAAATGAAGTTGAATCCCATGCAGTTTCTGGTCCTACAAGCAAGAGTTCTTTTCTGGTAAGAAGAGTCACTGTTGCGCTCCCATTGTCATAAAAAGGGCAAATAGCACTGGCGTCACCTCCCAGCATGTACAGTGTATTGGACTGAAGTGGATCTACTGTTCTTTTCAGTTTCCTAAGCAGAATTGAACTAGATATGGCCCGTGTGTGTGGGAAACACAGTTCTTTTGTTCTGAGCAAGCTCACTGTTCTGGCCCTATAGGAAACACAGTAGAGTAGAAGAGTGCTCTTTTCTCAAAAGCAGAGTGTGTTTCTTGTAAGGCGGGCCAGTGTTTGTTTCCCAGTCAGAAATGGAGTGGAATCCCATGCTGTTTCTGGTCCTACAAGCAAGAGTTGTTTTCTGGTAAGGAATGTCACTATTGCGCTCCCATTGCATTACACAGTGCAAATAGCACTCGTGTGTGTTCCCAGCAAGTACAGTGTATTGGACTGAAGAGGAGCTACTGTTCTTGTCAGTTTTCTAAGCAGAGTTGAACTAGATATGTCCCGTGTGTGTAGTAAGCATAGTTCTTTTGTTCTGAGCAAGCTCGCTGTTCGGAACCCATAGGAAACACAATAGAGTAGAAGAGTGCTCTTTTCTCAAAAGCAGAGTGTGTTTCTTGTAAGACGAGCTAATGTTTGTTGCCCAGTCCTAAATGGAGTTGAATCACATGCAGTTTGTGGTCCTACGAGCAAGAGTTGTTTTCTGGTAAGAAGAGTCACTATTGTGCTCCCATTGCCATACACAGTGCAAATGGAGCTCGATCTGTTCCCAGCAAGTACAGTGTATTAAACTGAAGAGGAGATACTGTTCTTGTTAGCTTCTTAAGCAGAGTTGAAGTAGACATGGCCGGTGTGTGTACGAAGCACAATTCTTTTGTTCTGAGAAAGCTCACTTTCTGGACCTATAGGAAACACAGTAGATTAGAGGAGTGCTCTTTTCTCAAAAGCAGAGTGTGTTTCTCCTAAGGCGAGGTAGCGTTTGTTTCCCAGTCCTAAATGGAGTTGAACCACATGCAGTTTCTGGTCCTATGAGCAAGAGTTGTTTTCTGGTAAGAAGAGTCACTATTGCGCTCCCATTGTCATACACAGGGCAAATAGCACTGGCGTCTTCTCCCAGCATGTACAGTGTATTGGACTGAAGAGGATCTACTGTTCTTTTCAGTTTCCTAAGCAGAATTGACCTAGATATGGCCTGTGTGTGTGGGAAGCACAGTTCTTTTGTTCTGAGCAAGCTCACTGTTCTGGCCCTATAGGAAACACAGTAGAGTAGAAGATTGCTCTTTTCTCAAAAGCAGAGTGTGTTTCTTGTAAGTCGAGCTAGCATTTGTTTCCCAGTTTTAAATGGAGTTGAGTCACATGCAGTTTCTGGTCCTACGAGCAAGAGTTGTTTACTGGTAAGAAGAGTCACTATTGAGCTCCCATTGCCATTAACAGTGCAAATAGCACTTCCGTCTGTTCCCAGCAAGTACATTGTATTGGACTGAAGAGGAGCTACTGTTCTTGTCAGTTTCCTAAGCAGAGTTGAACTAGATATGGCCGTGTGTGTAGGAAGCACAGTTCTTTTGTTCTGTGCAAGCTCTCTCTTCTGGCCCTATATGAAACACAGTAGAGTAGAAGAGTGCTCTTTTCTCAAAAGCAGAGTGTGTTTTTTGTAATGTGAGCTAGCGTTTGTTTCCCAGTCCCAAATGGAATTGAATCACATGCAGTTTCTGATCCTATGAGCAAGAGATGTTTCCTGGTAAGTTGAGTCACTATTGTGCTCCCATTGTCATACACAGGGCAAATAGCACTGGCATCTGATCCCTGCATGTACAGTGTATTGGACTGAAGAGGAGCTACTGTTCTTGTCACTTTCCTAAGCAGAGTTGAACTAGATATGGCCCGTGTGTGTAGGAAGCACAGTTCTTTTGTTCTGAGCAAGGTCACTGTTCGGACCCCATAAGAAAAACAGTATTGTAGAAGAGTGCTCTTTTCTCAAAAGCAGATTGTGTTGCTTGTAAGTTGAGCCAGTGTTTATTTCCGGGTCAGAAATGTAGTTGAATCCCATGCAGTTTCTGGTCCTACAAGCAAGAGTTGTTTTCTTGTAAGGAAAGTCACTATTGCGCTCCCACTGCATTACTCATTGCAAATAGCACTCGCGTGTGTTCCCAGCAAGTACAGTGTATTGGACTGAAGAGGAGCTACTGCTCTTGTCAGGTTCCTAAGCACCGTTGAACTAGATATGACCGTGTGTGGAGGAAGCACAGTTCTTTTGTTCTGTGCAAGCTCACTCTTCTGGCCCTATAGGAAACACAGTAGAGTAGAAGAGTGCTCTTCTCTCAAAAGCAGAGTGTGTTTCTTGTAAGGCAAGTTAGCGTTTGTTTCCCAGTCCTAAATGGAGTTGAATCACATGCAGTTTCTGGTCTTACGAGCAAGAGTTGTTTTCCGGTAAGAAGAGTCACTATTGCGCTCCCATTGTCATACACAGGGCAAATAGCACCTGCGTCACCTCCCAGCATGTACAGTGTATTGGACTGAAGAGGATCTACTGTTCTTGTCAGTTTCCTAAGCAGAGTTGAACTAGATATGGCTCCTGTGTGTAGAAAGCACAGTTCTTTTGTTCTGAGCAAGCTCACTGTTCTGGCCTTATAGGAAACACAGCAGAGTAAAAGAGTGCTCTTTTATCCAAAGCAGAGTGTGTTTCAGGTAAGGCGAGGTAGCGTTTGTTTCCCAGTGCTATATGGAGTTGAGTCACATGCAGTTTCTGGTACTACGAGCAAGAGTTGTTTTCTGGTAAGAAGAGTCACTATTGAGCTCCCATTGCCATACACAGTGCAAATAGCACTCGCGTCTGTTCCCAGCAAGTACAGTGTATTGGACTGAAGAGGAGCTACTGTTCTTGTCAGTTTCCTAAGCAGAGTTGAACTAGATATGGCCGTGTGTGTAGGAAGCACAGTTCTTTTGTTCTGAGCAAGGTCACTGTTCTAACCTTATAAGAAACACAGTAGAGTAGAAGAGTGCTCTTTTATCAAAAGAAGAGTGTGTTTCTTGTAAGGCGAGCCAGTGTTTGTTTCCCAGTCAGAAATGGAGTTGAATCCCATGCTGTTTCTGGTCCTACAAGCAAGAGTTGTTTTCTGGTAAGGAATGTCACTATTGCGCTCCCATTGCATTACACAGTGCAAATAGCACTCGTGTGTGTTCCCAGCAAGTACAGTGTATTGGACTGAAGAGGAGCTACTGTTCTTGTCTGTTTTCTAAGCAGAGTTGAACTAGATATGTCCCGTGTGTGTAGTAAGCATAGTTCTTTTGTTCTGAGCAAGATTACTGTTCGGAACCCATAGGAAACACAGTAGAGTAGAAGAGTGCTCTTTTCTCAAAAGGAGAGTGTGTTTCTTGTAAGTCGAGCTAGCGTTTGTTTCCAAATCAGATATTGAGTTGAATCCCATGCAGTTTCTGGTCCTACGAGCAAGAGATGTTTTCTGGTAAGAAGAGTCACTATTGTGCTCCCATTGCCATAAACAGTGCAAATAGCACTCGCGTCTGTTTCCAGCAAGTACAGTGTATTGGACTGAAGAGGAGCTACTGTTCTTGTCACTTTCCTAAGCAGAGTTGAACTAGATATGTCCCGTGTGTGTAGGAAACACAGTTCTTTTGTTCTGAGTAAGCTCACTGTTCGGACCCCATAAGAAACACAGTACAGTAGAAGAGTGCACTTTACTAAAAAGCAGAGTGTGTTTCTTGTAAGGCGAGCCATTCTTTGTTTCCCAGTACTAAATGGAGTTGAATCCCATGCAGTTTCTGGTCCTACGAGCAAGAGTTGTTTTCTGGTAAGGAATGTCACTATTGCGCTCCCATTGTCATACACAGGGCAAATAGCACTGGCTTCTGCTCCCAGCATGTACAGTGTATTGGACTGAAGAGAATCTACTGTTCTTTTCAGTTTCCTCAGCAGAATTGGACTAGATATGGCCCGTGTGTGTAGGAAGCACAGTTCTTTTGTTCTGAGCAAGCTCACTGTTCTGGCCCATATAGGAAACACAGTAGAGTAGAAGAGTGCTCTTTCCGCAAAAGCAGAGTGTGTTTCTTGTAAGGCGAGGTAGCGTTTGTTTCCCAGTCCTAAATGGAGTTGAATCACATGCAGTTTCTGGTCCTACCACCAAGAGTTGTTTTCTGGTATGAAGAGTCACTATTGCGCTCCCATTGTCATACACAGGGAAAATAGTACTGACATTTGTTCCCAGCATGTACAGTGTATTGGACTGAAGAGGAGCTACTGTTCTTGTCACTTTCCTAAGCAGAGTTGAACTAGGTATGGCCCCTGTGTGTAGGAAGCACAGGTCTTTTGTTCTGAGCAACCTCACTGTTCTGGCCCTATAGGAAACACAGTAGAGTAGAAGAGTGCTCTTTTCTCAAAAGCAGAGTGTGTTTCATGTAAGGCGAGCTAGTGTTTGTTTTCCAGTCCTAAATGGAGTTGAATCCCATGCAGTTTCTGGTCCTACGAGCAAGAGTTGTTTTCTTGTAAGGAAAGTCACTATTGTGCTCCCATTGCATTACACAGTGCAAATAGGGCTCACGTGTGTTCCCAGCAAGTACAGTGTATTAGACTGAAGAGGAGCTACTATTCTTGTCAGTTTCCTAAGCAGAGTTGAACTGGATATGGCCCGTGTGTGTAGGAAGCACAGTTCTTTTGTTCTGAGCAAGCTCACTGTTGGGACCGCATAGGAAACACAGTAGAGTAGAAGAGTGCTCTTTTCTCAAAAGCAGAGTGTGTTTCTTCTAAGGAGAGCTAACGTTTGTTTCCCAGTCCTAAATGGAGTTGAATCACATGCAGTTTCTGGTCCTACCACCAAGAGTTGTTTTCTGGTATGAAGAGTCACTATTGTGCTCCCAATGTCATACACAGGGCAAATATCACTGGCGTCTGTTCCCAGCATGTACACTGTATTAGACTGAAGAGGATCTACTGTTCTTGTCAGTTTCCTAAGCAGAATTGAACTAGATATGGCGGTGTGTGTAGGAAGCACAGTTATTGTTCTGAGCAAGCTCTCTGTTGTGGCACATATAGGAAACACAGTAGAGTAGAAGAGTGCTCTTTTCTCAAAAGCAGAGTGTGTTTATTGTAAGGCGAGCTAGCGTTTCTTTCCCAGTCCTAAATGAAGTTGAATCACATGCAGTTTTTGGTCCTAGGAGCAAGAGTTGTTTTCTGGTAAGGAAAGTCACTATTGCGCTCCCATTGCCATACACAGTGCAAACAGCACTCGCGTCTGTTTCCAGGAAGTACAGTGTATTGGACTGAAGAGGAGCTACTGTTCTTGTCAGTGTTCTAAGCAGAGTTGAAGTAGATATGGCCCGTGTGTGTAGGAAGCACATTACTTTTCTTCTGAGCAAGCTCAATGTTCGGACCCCATGGGAAACTCAGTAGAGTAGAAGAGTGCTCTTTCCTCAAATGCAGAGTGTGTTTCTTGTAGGGCGAGCTAGCATTTGTTTCCCAGTCCTAAATGGAGTTGAGTCACATGCAGTTTCTGGTCCTCCGAGCAAGAATTGTTTTCTAATAAGAAGAGTCACTATTGCTCTCCCGTTGTCATATAAAGGGCAAATAGCACTGGCGTCTGTTCACAGCATGTACAGTGTATTGGACTGAAGAGGAGCTACTGTTCTTGTCAGTTTCCTAAGCAGAATTGAACTAGATATGGCCGTGTGTGTAGGAAGCACAGTTCTTTTGTTCTGAGCAAGCTCACTCTTCTGGCCCCATAGGAAACACAGTAAAGTAGAAGAGTGCTCTTTTCTCAAAATCAGAGTTTATTTCTTGTAAGGCGAACCAGTGTTTGTTTCCCAGTCAGAAATGAAGTTGAATCCCATGCAGTTTCTGGTCCTACAAGCAAGAGTTCTTTTCTGGTAAGAAGAGTCACTGTTGCGCTCCCATTGTCATAAAAAGGGCAAATAGCACTGGCGTCACCTCCCAGCATGTACAGTGTATTGGACTGAAGTGGATCTACTGTTCTTTTCAGTTTCCTAAGCAGAATTGAACTAGATATGGCCCGTGTGTGTGGGAAGCACAGTTCTTTTGTTCTGAGCAAGCTCACTGTTCCGGCCCTATAGGAAACACAGTAGAGTAGAAGAGTGCTCTTTTCTCAAAAGCAGAGTGTGTTTCTTGTAAGGCGGGCCAGTGTTTGTTTCCCAGTC
This sequence comes from Peromyscus eremicus, assembly GCF_949786415.1. Classification (NCBI taxonomy): domain Eukaryota; kingdom Metazoa; phylum Chordata; class Mammalia; order Rodentia; family Cricetidae; genus Peromyscus; species Peromyscus eremicus. Next base: position 80,892 of record NW_026735420.1, read on the forward strand.
AGAAATGGAGTGGAATCCCATGCTGTTTCTGGTCCTACAAGCAAGAGTTGTTTTCTGGTAAGGAATGTCACTATTGCACTCCCATTGCATTACACAGTGCAAATAGCACTCGTGTGTGTTCCCAGCAAGTACAGTGTATTGGACTGAAGAGGAGCTACTGTTCTTGTCAGTTTTCTAAGCAGAGTTGAACTAGATATGTCCCGTGTGTGTAGTAAGCATAGTTCTTTTGTTCTGAGCAAGCTCGCTGTTCGGAACCCATAGGAAACACAATAGAGTAGAAGAGTGCTCTTTTCTCAAAAGCAGAGTGTGTTTCTTGTAAGACGAGCTAGTGTTTGTTGCCCAGTCCTAAATGGAGTTGAATCACATGCAGTTTGTGGTCCTACGAGCAAGAGTTGTTTTCTGGTAAGAAGAGTCACTATTGTGCTCCCATTGCCATACACAGTGCAAATGGAGCTCGATCTGTTCCCAGCAAGTACAGTGTATTAAACTGAAGAGGAGATACTGTCCTTGTTAGCTTCTTAAGCAGAGTTGAAGTAGACATGGCCGGTGTGTGTACGAAGCACAATTCTTTTGTTCTGAGAAAGCTCACTTTCTGGACCTATAGGAAACACAGTAGATTAGAGGAGTGCTCTTTTCTCAAAAGCAGAGTGTGTTTCTCATAAGGCGAGGTAGCGTTTGTTTCCCAGTCCTAAATGGAGTTGAACCACATGCAGTTTCTGGTCCTATGAGCAAGAGTTGTTTTCTGGTAAGAAGAGTCACTATTGCGCTCCCATTGTCATACACAGGGCAAATAGCACTGGCGTCTTCTCCCAGCATGTACAGTGTATTGGACTGAAGAGGATCTACTGTTCTTTTCAGTTTCCTAAGCAGAATTGACCTAGATATGGCCTGTGTGTGTGGGAAGCACAGTTCTTTTGTTCTGAGCAAGCTCACTGTTCTGGCCCTATAGGAAACACAGTAGAGTAGAAGATTGCTCTTTTCTCAAAAGCAGAGTGTGTTTCTTGTAAGTCGAGCTAGCATTTGTTTCCCAGTTTTAAATGGAGTTGAGTCACATGCAGTTTCTGGTCCTACGAGCAAGAGTTGTTTACTGGTAAGAAGAGTCACTATTGAGCTCCCATTGCCATTAACAGTGCAAATAGCACTCCCGTCTGTTCCCAGCAAGTACATTGTATTGGACTGAAGAGGAGCTACTGTTCTTGTCAGTTTCCTAAGCAGAGTTGAACTAGATATGGCCGTGTGTGTAGGAAGCACAGTTCTTTTGTTCTGTGCAAGCTCTCTCTTCTGGCCCTATATGAAACACAGTAGAGTAGAAGAGTGCTCTTTTCTCAAAAGCAGAGTGTGTTTTTTGTAATGTGAGCTAGCGTTTGTTTCCCAGTCCCAAATGGAATTGAATCACATGCAGTTTCTGATCCTATGAGCAAGAGATGTTTCCTGGTAAGTTGAGTCACTATTGCGCTCCCATTGTCATACACAGGGCAAATAGCACTGGCATCTGATCCCTGCATGTACAGTGTATTGGACTGAAGAGGAGCTACTGTTCTTGTCACTTTCCTAAGCAGAGTTGAACTAGATATGGCCCGTGTGTGTAGGAAGCACAGTTCTTTTGTTCTGAGCAAAGTCACTGTTCGGACCCCATAAGAAAAACAGTATTGTAGAAGAGTGCTCTTTTCTCAAAAGCAGATTGTGTTGCTTGTAAGTTGAGCCAGTGTTTATTTCCGGGTCAGAAATGTAGTTGAATCCCATGCAGTTTCTGGTCCTACAAGCAAGAGTTGTTTTCTTGTAAGGAAAGTCACTATTGCGCTCCCACTGCATTACTCATTGCAAATAGCACTCGCGTGTGTTCCCAGCAAGTATAGTGTATTGGACTGAAGAGGATCTACTGTTCTTGTCAGTTTCCTAAGCAGAGTTGAACTAGATATGGCTCCTGTGTGTAGAAAGCACAGTTCTTTTGTTCTGAGCAAGCTCACTGTTCTGGCCTTATAGGAAACACAGTAGAGTAAAAGAGTGCTCTTTTATCCAAAGCAGAGTGTGTTTCAGGTAAGGCGAGGTAGCGTTTGTTTCCCAGTGCTATATGGAGTTGAGTCACATGCAGTTTCTGGTACTACGAGCAAGAGATGTTTTCTGGTAAGAAGAGTCACTATTGAGCTCCCATTGCCATACACAGTGCAAATAGCACTCGCGTCTGTTCCCAGCAAGTACAGTGTATTGGACTGAAGAGGAGCTACTGTTCTTGTCAGTTTCCTAAGCAGAGTTGAACTAGATATGGCCGTGTGTGTAGGAAGCACAGTTCTTTTGTTCTGAGCAAGGTCACTGTTCCAACCCTATAAGAAACACAGTAGAGTAGAAGAGTGCTCTTTTATCAAAAGAAGAGTGTGTTTCTTGTAAGGCGAGCCAGTGTTTGTTTCCCAGTCAGAAATGGAGTTGAATCCCATGCTGTTTCTGGTCCTACAAGCAAGAGTTGTTTTCTGGTAAGGAATGTCACTATTGCGCTCCCATTGCATTACACAGTGCAAATAGCACTCGTGTGTGTTCCCAGCAAGTACAGTGTATTGGACTGAAGAGGAGCTACTGTTCTTGTCTGTTTTCTAAGCAGAGTTGAACTAGATATGGCCCGTGTGTGTAGTAAGCATAGTTCTTTTGTTCTGAGCAAGCTCACTGTTCGGAACCCATAGGAAACACAATAGAGTAGAAGAGTGCTCTTTTCTCAAAAGCAGAGTGTGTTTCTTGTAAGACGAGCTAGTGTTTGTTGCCCAGTCCTAAATGGAGTTGAATCACATGCAGTTTGTGGTCCTACGAGCAAGAGTTGTTTTCTGGTAAGAAGAGTCACTATTGTGCTCCCATTGCCATACACAGTGCAAATGGAGCTCGATCTGTTCCCAGCAAGTACAGTGTATTAAACTGAAGAGGAGATACTGTTCTTGTTAGCTTCTTAAGCAGAGTTGAAGTAGACATGGCCGGTGTGTGTACGAAACACAATTCTTTTGTTCTGAGAAAGCTCACTTTCTGGACCTATAGGAAACACAGTAGATTAGAGGAGTGCTCTTTTCTCAAAAGCAGAGTGTGTTTCTCCTAAGGCGAGGTAGCGTTTGTTTCCCAGTCCTAAATGGAGTTGAATCACATGCAGTTTCTGGTCCTATGAGCAAGAGTTGTTTTCTGGTAAGAAGAGTCACTATTGCGCTCCCATTGTCATACACAGGGCAAATAGCACTGGCGTCTCCTCCCAGCATGTACAGTGTATTGGACTGAAGAGGATCTACTGTTCTTTTCAGTTTCCTAAGCAGAATTGACCTAGATATGGCCCGTGTGTGTGGGAAGCACAGTTCTTTTGTTCTGAGCAAGCTCACTGTTCTGGCCCTATAAGAAACACAGTAGAATAGAAGATTGCTCATTTCTCAAAAGCAGAGTGTGTTTCTTGTAAGTCGAGCTAGCATTTTTTTCCCAGTTTTAAATGGAGTTGAGTCACATGCAGTTTCTGGTCCTACGAGCAAGAGTTGTTTTCTGGTAAGAAGAGTCAATATTGAGCTCCCATTGCCATAAACAGTGCAAATAGCACTCCCGTCTGTTCCCAGCAAGTACAGTGTTTTGGACTGAAGAGGAGCTACTGTTCTTGTCAGTTTCCTAAGCAGAGTTGAACTAGATATGTCCGTGTGTAGGAAGCACAGTTCATTTGTTTTGTGCAAGCTCTCTCTTCTGGCCCTGTAGGAAACACAGTAGAGTAGAAGAGTGCTCTTTTTTCAAAAGCAGAGTGTGTTTCTTGTAATGTGAGCTAGCGTTTGTTTCCCAGTCCTAAATGGAGTTGAATCACATGCAGTTTCTGATCCTACGAGCAAGAGATGTTTCCTGGTAAGAAGAGTCACTATTGCGCTCCCCTTGTCATACACAGGGCAAATAGCACTGGCATCTGATCCCTGCATGTACAGTGAATTGGACTGAAGAGGAGCTACTGTTCTTATCACTTTCCTAAGCAGACTTGAACTAGATATGGCCCGTGTGTGTAGGAAGCACATTACTTTTCTTCTGAGCAAGCTCAATGTTCGGACAACATGGGAAACACATTAGAGTAGAAGAGTGCTCTTTTCTCAAAAGCAGAGTGTGTTTCTTGTAAGTCGAGCTAGCGTTTGTTTCCCAGTCCTAAATGGAGTTGAGCCACATGCAGTTTCTGGTCCTTTGAGCAAGAGTTGTTTTCTGGTAAGAAGAGTCACTATTGAGCTCCCATTGCCCTACACAGTGCAAATAGCACTCGCGTCTGTTCCCAGCATGTACAGTGTATTGGACTGAAGAGGATCTACTGTTCTTTTCAGTTTCCTAAGGAGAATTGAACTAGATATGGCACGTGTGTGTGGGAAGCACAGTTCTTTTGTTCTGAGCAAGCTCACTGTTCTGGCCCTATAGGAAACACAGTAGAGTAGAAGAGTGCTCTTTTCTCAAAAGCAGAGTGTGTTTCTTGTAAGGCGAACCAGTGTTTGTTTCCCAGTCAGAAATGGAGTTTAATCCCATGCTGTTTCTGGTACTACAAGCAAGAGTTGTTTTCTGGTAAGAAGAGTCACTATTGCGCTCCCATTGCATTACACAGTGCAAATAGCACTCGCGTGTGTTCCCAGCAAGTACAGTGTATTGGACTGAACAGGAGCTACTGTTCTTGTCAGTTTTCTAAGCAGAGTTGAACTAGATATGTCCCGTGTGTGTAGTAAGCATAGTTCTTTTGTTCTGAGCAAGCTCACTGTTCGGAACCCATAGGAAACACAGTAGAGTAGAAGAGTGCTCTTTTCTCAAAAGGAGAGTGTGTTTCTTGTAAGTCGAGCTAGTGTTTGTTTCCAAATCAGATATTGAGTTGAATCCCATGCAGTTTCTGGTCCTACGAGCAAGAGATGTTTTCTGGTAAGAAGAGTCACTATTGTGCTCCCATTGCCATAAACAGTGCAAATAGCACTCGCGTCTGTTCCCAGCAAGTACAGTGTATTGGACTGAAGAGGAGCTACTGTTCTTGTCACTTTCCTAAGCAGAGTTGAACTAGATATGTCCCGTGTGTGTAGGAAACACAGTTCTTTTGTTCTGAGTAAGCTCACTGTTCGGACCCCATAAGAAACACAGTACAGTAGAAGAGTGCACTTTACTAAAAAGCAGAGTGTGTTTCTTGTAAGGCGAGCCATTCTTTGTTTCCCAGTCAGAAATGGAGTTGAATCCCATGCAGTTTCTGGTCCTACGAGCAAGAGTTGTTTTCTGGTAAGGAATGTCACTATTGCGCTCCCATTGTCATACACAGGGCAAATAGCACTGGCTTCTGCTCCCAGCATGTACAGTGTATTGGACTGAAGAGAATCTACTGTTCTTTTCAGTTTCCTCAGCAGAATTGGACTAGATATGGCCCGTGTGTGTAGGAAGCACAGTTCTTTTGTTCTGAGCAAGCTCACTGTTCTGGCCCATATAGGAAACTCAGTAGTGTAGAAGAGTGCTCTTTCCGCAAAAGCAGAGTGTGTTTCTTGTAAGGCGAGGTAGCGTTTGTTTCCCAGTCCTAAATGGAGTTGAATCACATGCAGTTTCTGGTCCTACCACCAAGAGTTGTTTTCTGGTATGAAGAGTCACTATTGCGCTCCCATTGTCATACACAGGGAAAATAGTACTGACATCTCTTCCCAGCATGTACAGTGTATTGGACTGAAATGGAGCTACTGTTCTTGTCAGTTTCCTAAGCAAAGTTGAACTAGATATGGCCCTTGTGTGTAGGAAGCACAGTTCTTTTATTCTGAGCACGCGCACTGTTCTGTCCTTATAGAAAACACAGTAAAGTAGAAGAGTGCTCTTTTCTTAAAAGCAGAGTGTGTTTCATGTAAGGCGAGCTAGTGTTTGTTTTCCAGTCCTAAATGGAGTTGAGTCACATGCAGTTTCTGGTCCTACGAGCAAGAGTTGTTTTCTGGTAAGGAAAGTCACTATTGCCCTCCCATTGCCATACACAGTACAAGTAGCACTCACGTCTGTTCCCAGCAAGTACAGTGTATTGGACTGAAGAGGAGCTACTGTTCTTGTCAGTTTCGTAAGCAGAGTTGATCTAGATATGGCCGTGTGTTTAGGAAGCACATTACTTTTGTTCTGAGCAAGCTCACTGCTGGGACCCAATGGGAAACACAGTAGAGTAGAAGTGTGCTCTTTTCTCAAAAGCAGAGTGTGTTTCTTGTAATGCCAGCTAACGTTTTTTTCCAATTCCAAAATGGAGTTGAATCACATGCAGTTTCTGGTCCTATGAGCAAGAGTTGTTTTCTGGTAAGAAGAGTCATTATTGCGCTCCCATTGTCATACACAGTGCAAATAGTACTGGAATCTCTTCCCAGCATGTACAGTGTATTGGACTGAAGTGGAGCTACTGTTCTTGTCAGTTTCCTAAGCAGAGTTTAACTATATATGGCCCCTGTGTGTAGGAAGCACAGTTCTTTTGTTCTGAGCACGCTCACTGTTCTGGCATTATAGAAAACACAGTAGAGTAGAAGAGTGCTCTTTTCTCAAAAGCAGAATGTGTTTCATGTAAGGCGAGCTAGCGTTTGTTTCCCAGTCCTAAATGGAGTTGAATCACACGCAGTTTCTGATCCTACGAGCAAGAGATGTTTTTTGGTAAGAAGAGTCACTATTGAGCTCCCATTGTCATACACAGGGCAAATAGCACTGGCATCTGTTCCCAGCATGTACAGTGTATTGGACTGAAGAGGAGCTACTGTTCTTGTCACTCTCCTAAGCAGAGTTGAACTAGATATGGCCCCTGTGTGTAGGAAGCACAGTTCTTTTGTTCTGAGCAAGCTCACTGTTCTGGCCCTATAGGAAACACAGTAGAGTAGAAGAGTGCTCTTTTCTCAAAAGCAGAGTGTGTTTCTTGTAAGGCGAGCTAGCGTTTGTTTCCCAGTCCTAAATGGCGTTGAATCCCATGCAGTTTCTGGTCCTACGAGCAAGAGTTGTTTTCTGGTAAGTAAAGTCACTATTGTGCTCCCATTGCATTACACAGTGCAAATAGGGCTCACGCGTGTTCCCAGCAAGTACAGTGTATTAGACTGAAGTGGAGCTACTATTCTTGTCAGTTTCCTAAGCAGAGTTGAACTGGATATGGCCCGTGTGTGTAGGAAGCACAGTTCTTTTGTTCTGAGCAAGCTCACTATTCTAACCCTATAGTAAACACATTAGAGTAGAAGAGTGCTCTTTTCTCAAAAGCAGAGTGTGTTTCTTGTAAGCGAGCTAGCGTTTGTTTCCCAGTCCTAAATGGAGTTGAATCACATGCAGTTTCTTGTCCTATGAACAAGAGTTATTTTCTGGTAAGAAGAGTCACTATTGCGCTTCCATTGTCATACACAGATCAAATAGCACTGGCGTCTCCTCCCAGCATGTACAGTGTATTGGACTGAAGAGGATCTACTGTCCTTTTCAGTTTCCTTAGCAGAATTGAACTAGATTTGGCCCGTGTTTGTAGGAAGCACAGTTCTTTTGTTCTGAGCAAGCTCACTGTTCTGGCCCTATAGGTAACACAGTAGAGTAGGAAAGTGCTCTTTTCACAAAAGCAGAGTATGTTCTTGTAAGGCGAGCTAGTGTTTGTTTACCAGTCAGAAATGGAGTTGAATCCCATGCAGTTTCTGGTCCTACAAGCAAGAGTTGTTTTCTGGTAAGGAAAGTCACTATTGCACTCCCATTACATTACACAGTGCAAATAGCACTCGCGTGTGTTCCCAGCAAGTACAGTGTATTGGACTGAAGAGGAGCTACTGTTGTTGTCAGGTTCCTAAGCAGAGTTGAAATAGATATGGCCCGTATGTGTAGGAAGCACAGTTCTTTTGTTCTGAGCAAGCTCACTATTCTAACCCTATAGTAAACACATTAGAGTAGAAGAGTGCTCTTTTCTCAAAAGCAGAGTGTGTTTCTTGTAAGGCGAGCTAGCGTTTGTTTCCCAGCCCTAAATGGAGTTGAGTCACATGCAGTTTCTGGTCCTATGAGCAAAAGTTGTTTTATGGTAAGAAGAGTCACTATTGAGCTCCCATTGCCATACACAGTGCAAATAGCACTCGCGTCTGTTCCCAGCAATTACAGTGTATTGGACTGAAGAGGATCTACTGTTCTTGTCAGTATCCTAAGCAGAGTTGAACTAGATATGGCCCGTGCGTGTAGGAAGCACAGTTCTTTTCTTCTGAGCAAGCTAACTGTTCGGACCCCATCGGAAACACAGTAGAGTAGAAGAGTGCTCTTTTCTCAAAAGCAGAGTGTGATTCTTGTAAAACGAGCTAGTGTTTGTTTCCAAGTCAGATATTGAGTTGAATCCCATGCATTTTCTGGTCCTACGAGCAAGAGTTGTTTTCTGGGAAGAAGAGTCACTATTGCGCTCCCATTTCCATACACAGTGCAAATAGCACTCGCGTCTGTTCCCAGCAAGTAAAGTGTATTGGACTGAAGAGGAGCTACTGTTCTCATCAGTATCCTAAGCAGAATTGAACTAGATATGGCCGTGTTTGTAGGAAGCACAGTTCTTTTGTTCTGAGCAAGCTCTTTGTTCTGGCACATATAGGAAACACAGCAGAGTAGAAGAGTGCTCTTTTCTCAAAAGCAGAGTGTGTTTCTTCTAAGGCAAGCTAACGTTTGTTTCCCAGTCCTAAATGGAGTTGAATCACATGCAGTTTCTGGTCCTACCATCAAGAGTTGTTTTCTGGTATGAAGAGTCACTATTGTGCTCCCAATGTCATACACAGGGCAAATATCACTGGCGTCTGTTCCCAGCATGTACACTGTATTGGACTGAAGAGGATCTACTGTTCTTGTCAGTTTCCTAAGCAGAATTGAACTAGATATGGCGGTGTGTGTAGGAAGCACAGTTCTATTGTTCTGAGCAAGCTCTCTGTTGTGGCACATATAGGAAACACAGTAGAGTAGAAGAGTGCTCTTTTCTCAAAAGCAGAGTGTGTTTCTTGTAAGGCAAGCTAGCATTTGTTTCCCAGTCCTAAATGAAGTTGAATCACATGCAGTTTTTGGTCCTACGAGCAAGAGTTGTTTTCTGGTAAGGAAAGTCACTATTGCGCTCCCATTGCCATACAGAGTGCAAACAGCACTCGCGTCTGTTTCCAGGAAGTACAGTGTATTGGACTGAAGAGGAGCTACTGTTCTTGTCAGTTTCCTAAGCAGAGTTGAACTAGATATGGCTCGTGTGTGTAGGAAGCACATTACTTTTCTTCTGAGCAAGCTCAATGTTCGGACCCCATGTGAAACACAGTAGAGTAGAAGAGTGCTCTTTTCTCAAAAGCAGAGTGTGTTTCTTGTAAGGCGAGCTAGCGTTTGTTTCCCAGTCCTAAATTGAGTTGAGTCCCATGCAGTTTCTGGTCCTTCGAGCAAGAGTTGTTTTCTGGTAAGAAGAGTCACTATTGAGCTCCCATTGCCATACACAGTGCAAATAGCACTCGCGTCTGTTCCCAGCAGGTACAGTGTATTGGACTGAAGAGGAGCTACTATTCTTGTCATTTTCCTAAGCAGAGTTGAACTAGATATGGCCCATGAGTGTAGGAAGCACTGTTCTTTTGTTCTGAGCAAGCTCACTGTTCGGGCCCCATAGGAAACACAGTAGAGTAGAAGAGTGCTCTTTTCTCAAAAGCAGAGTGTGTTTCTTGTAAGGCGAGCTAGTGTTGGTTTCCCAGTCCTAAATGGAGTTGAGTCACATGCAGTTTCTGGTCCTCCGAGCAAGAATTGTTTTCTAATAAGAAGAGTCACTATTGCGCTCCCATTGTCATATACAGGGCAAATAGCACTGGCGTCTGTTCCCAGCATGTACAGTGTATTGGACTGAAGAGGAGCTACTGTTCTTGTCAGTTTCCTCAGCAGAATTGAACTAGATATGTCCGTGTGTGTAGGAAGCACAGTTCTTTTGTTCTGAGCAAGCTCACTCTTCTGGCACTATAGGAAACACAGTAAAGTAGAAGAGTGCTCTTTTCTCAAAAGCAGAGTGTGTTTCTTGTAAGGCGAGCTTGTGTTTGTTTCCCAGTCCGAAATGGAGTTGAATCCCATGCAGTTTCTGGTCCTACAAGCAAGAGATGTTTTCTGGTAAGGAAAGTCACTATTGCACTCCCATTGCATTACACAGTGCAAATAGCACTCGCGTGTGTTCCCAGCAAGTACAGTGTATTGGATTAAAGAGCAGCTACTGTTGTTGTCCGGTTCCTAAGCAGAGTTGAAATAGATATGGCCCGTATGTGTAGGAAGCACAGTTCTTTTCTTCTGAGCAAGCTAACTGTTCGGGCCCACAGGAAACACAGTAGAGTAGAAGAGTGCTCTTTTCTCAAAAGGAGAGTGTGTTTCTTGTAAGTCGAGCTAGTGTTTGTTTCCAAATCAGATATTGAGTTGAATCCCATGCAGTTTCTGGTCCCACGAGCAAGAGATGTTTTCTGGTAAGAAGAGTCACTATTGTGCTCCCATTGCCATAAACAGTGCAAATAGCAATCGCGTCTGTTCCCAGCAAGTACAGTGTATTGGACTGAAGAGGAGCTACTGTTCTTGTCACTTTCCTAAGCAGAGTTGAACTAGATATGTCCCGTGTGTGTAGGAAACACAGTTCTTTTGTTCTGAGCAAGCTCACTGTTCGGACCCCATAAGAAACACAGTAGAGTAGAAGAGTGCACTTTACTAAAAAGCAGAGTGTGTTTCTTGTAAGGCGAGCCAGTGTTTGTTTCCCAGTCAGAAATGGAGTTGAATCCCATGCAGTTTCTGGTCCTACAAGCAAGAGTTGTTTTCTGGTAAGGAAAGTCACTATTGCGCTCCCATTCCATTACACAGTGCAAATAGCACTCGCGTGTGTTCCCAGCAAGTACAGTGTATTGGACTGAAGAGGAGCTACTGTTCTTGTCAGTATCCTAAGCAGAGTTGAACTAGATATGGCTCGTGTGTGTAGGAAGCACAGTTCTTTTCTTCTGAGCAAGCTAACTGTTCGAACACCATAGGAAACACAGTAGAGTAGAAGAGTGCTCTTTTCTCAAAAGCAGAGTGTGTTACTTGTAAGGCGAGCTAGTGTTTGTTTCCAAGTCAGAAATTGAGTTGAATCCCATGAAGTTTCTGGTCCTACGAGAAAAAGTTGTTTTCTGGTAAGAAGAGTAACTATTGCGCTCCCATTGCCATACACAGTGCAAATAGCACTCGTGTCTGCTCCAGCAAGTACAGTGTATTGGACTGAAGAGGAGCTACTGTTCTTGTCAGTTTCCTAAGCAGAGTTGTACTAGATATGGCTCGTGTGTGTAGGAAGCACAGTTCTTTTGTTCTGTGCAAGCTCTCTCTTCTGGCCATATAGGAAACACAGTAGAGTAGAAGAGTGCTCTTTTCTCAAAAGCAGAGTGTGTTTCTCGTAAGGCTAGCTAGCATTTGTTTACCAGTCCTAAATGGAGTTGAATCACATGCAGTTTCTGATCCTACGACAAGAGATGTTTCCTGGTAAGAAGAGTCACTATTGCGCTCCCATTGTCATACACAGGGCAAATAGCACTGGCATCTGTTTCCAGCATGTACAGTGTATTGGACTGAAGAGGAGCTACTGTTCTTGTCACTTTCCTAAGCAGAGTTGAACTAGATATGGCCCCTGTGTGTAGGAAGCACAGTTCGTTTGTTCGGAGCAAGCTCACTGTTCTGGCCCTATAGGAAACACAGTAGAGTAGAAGAGTGCTCTTTTCTCAAAAGCAGAGTGTGTTTCTTGTTAGGCGAGCTAGCGTTTGTTTCCCAGTCCTAAATGGAGTTGTATCCCATGCAGTTTCTACTCCTATGAGCAAGAGTTGTTTTCTGGTAAGGAAAGTCACTATTGTGCTCCCACTGCATTACACAGTGCAAATAGGGCTCACGTGTGTTCCCAGCAAGTACAGTGTATTGGACTGAAGAGGAGCTACTGTTCTTGTCAGTTTCCCAGTCAGAAATGGAGTTTAATCCCATGCAGTTTCTGGTCCTACGAGCAAGAGTTGTTTTCTGGTAAGAAGAGTCACTATTGTGCTCCCATTGCATTACACAGTGCAAATAGCACCTGCGTGTGTTCCCAGCAAGTACAGTGTATTGGACTGAACAGGAGCTACTGTTCTTGTCAGTTTTCTAAGCAGAGTTGAACTAGATATGTCCCGTGTGTGTAGTAAGCATAGTTCTTTTGTTCTGAGCAAGCTCACTGTTCGGAACCCATAGGAAACACAGTAGAGTAGAAGAGTGCTCTTTTCTCAAAAGGAGAGTGTGTTTCTTGTAAGTCGAGCTAGCGTTTGTTTCCAAATCAGATATTGAGTTGAATCCCATGCAGTTTCTGGTCCTACGAGCAAGAGATGTTTTCTGGTAAGAAGAGTCACTATTGTGCTCCCATTGCCATAAACAGTGCAAATAGCACTCGCGTCTGTTTCCAGCAAGTACAGTGTATTGGACTGAAGAGGAGCTACTGTTCTTGTCACTTTCCTAAGCAGAGTTGAACTAGATATGTCCCGTGTGTGTAGGAAACACAGTTCTTTTGTTCTGAGTAAGCTCACTGTTCGGACCCCATAAGAAACACAGTACAGTAGAAGAGTGCACTTTACTAAAAAGCAGAGTGTGTTTCTTGTAAGGCGAGCCATTCTTTGTTTCCCAGTACTAAATGGAGTTGAATCCCATGCAGTTTCTGGTCCTACGAGCAAGAGTTGTTTTCTGGTAAGGAATGTCACTATTGCGCTCCCATTGTCATACACAGGGCAAATAGCACTGGCTTCTGCTCCCAGCATGTACAGTGTATTGGACTGAAGAGAATCTACTGTTCTTTTCAGTTTCCTCAGCAGAATTGGACTAGATATGGCCCGTGTGTGTAGGAAGCACAGTTCTTTTGTTCTGAGCAAGCTCACTGTTCTGGCCCATATAGGAAACACAGTAGAGTAGAAGAGTGCTCTTTCCGCAAAAGCAGAGTGTGTTTCTTGTAAGGCGAGGTAGCGTTTGTTTCCCAGTCCTAAATGGAGTTGAATCACATGCAGTTTCTGGTCCTACCACCAAGAGTTGTTTTCTGGTATGAAGAGTCACTATTGCGCTCCCATTGTCATACACAGGGAAAATAGTACTGACATTTGTTCCCAGCATGTACAGTGTATTGGACTGAAGAGGAGCTACTGTTCTTGTCACTTTCCTAAGCAGAGTTGAACTAGGTATGGCCCCTGTGTGTAGGAAGCACAGGTCTTTTGTTCTGAGCAACCTCACTGTTCTGGCCCTATAGGAAACACAGTAGAGTAGAAGAGTGCTCTTTTCTCAAAAGCAGAGTGTGTTTCATGTAAGGCGAGCTAGTGTTTGTTTTCCAGTCCTAAATGGAGTTGAATCCCATGCAGTTTCTGGTCCTACGAGCAAGAGTTGTTTTCTTGTAAGGAAAGTCACTATTGTGCTCCCATTGCATTACACAGTGCAAATAGGGCTCACGTGTGTTCCCAGCAAGTACAGTGTATTAGACTGAAGAGGAGCTACTATTCTTGTCAGTTTCCTAAGCAGAGTTGAACTGGATATGGCCCGTGTGTGTAGGAAGCACAGTTCTTTTGTTCTGAGCAAGCTCACTGTTGGGACCGCATAGGAAACACAGTAGAGTAGAAGAGTGCTCTTTTCTCAAAAGCAGAGTGTGTTTCTTCTAAGGAGAGCTAACGTTTGTTTCCCAGTCCTAAATGGAGTTGAATCACATGCAGTTTCTGGTCCTACCACCAAGAGTTGTTTTCTGGTATGAAGAGTCACTATTGTGCTCCCAATGTCATACACAGGGCAAATATCACTGGCGTCTGTTCCCAGCATGTACACTGTATTAGACTGAAGAGGATCTACTGTTCTTGTCAGTTTCCTAAGCAGAATTGAACTAGATATGGCGGTGTGTGTAGGAAGCACAGTTATTGTTCTGAGCAAGCTCTCTGTTGTGGCACATATAGGAAACACAGTAGAGTAGAAGAGTGCTCTTTTCTCAAAAGCAGAGTGTGTTTATTGTAAGGCGAGCTAGCGTTTCTTTCCCAGTCCTAAATGAAGTTGAATCACATGCAGTTTTTGGTCCTAGGAGCAAGACTTGTTTTCTGGTAAGGAAAGTCACTATTGCGCTCCCATTGCCATACACAGTGCAAACAGCACTCGCGTCTGTTTCCAGGAAGTACAGTGTATTGGACTGAAGAGGAGCTACTGTTCTTGTCAGTGTTCTAAGCAGAGTTGAAGTAGATATGGCCCGTGTGTGTAGGAAGCACATTACTTTTCTTCTGAGCAAGCTCATTGTTCGGACCCCATGGGAAACTCAGTAGAGTAGAAGAGTGCTCTTTTCTCAAATGCAGAGTGTGTTTCTTGTAGGGCGAGCTAGCATTTGTTTCCCAGTCCTAAATGGAGTTGAGTCACATGCAGTTTCTGGTCCTCCGAGCAAGAATTGTTTTCTTATAAGAAGAGTCACTATTGCTCTCCCGTTGTCATATAAAGGGCAAATAGCACTGGCGTCTGTTCACAGCATGTACAGTGTATTGGACTGAAGAGGAGCTACTGTTCTTGTCAGTTTCCTAAGCAGAATTGAACTAGATATGGCCGTGTGTGTAGGAAGCACAGTTCTTTTGTTCTGAGCAAGCTCACTCTTCTGGCCCCATAGGAAACACAGTAAAGTAGAAGAGTGCTCTTTTCTCAAAATCAGAGTTTATTTCTTGTAAGGCGAACCAGTGTTTGTTTCCCAGTCAGAAATGAAGTTGAATCCCATGCAGTTTCTGGTCCTACAAGCAAGAGTTCTTTTCTGGTAAGAAGAGTCACTGTTGCGCTCCCATTGTCATAAAAAGGGCAAATAGCACTGGCGTCACCTCCCAGCATGTACAGTGTATTGGACTGAAGTGGATCTACTGTTCTTTTCAGTTTCCTAAGCAGAATTGAACTAGATATGGCCCGTGTGTGTGGGAAGCACAGTTCTTTTGTTCTGAGCAAGCTCACTGTTCCGGCCCTATAGGAAACACAGTAGAGTAGAAGAGTGCTCTTTTCTCAAAAGCAGAGTGTGTTTCTTGTAAGGCGGGCCAGTGTTTGTTTCCCAGTCAGAAATGGAGTGGAATCCCATGCTGTTTCTGGTCCTACAAGCAAGAGTTGTTTTCTGGTAAGGAATGTCACTATTGCGCTCCCATTGCATTACACAGTGCAAATAGCACTCGTGTGTGTTCCCAGCAAGTACAGTGTATTGGACTGAAGAGGAGCTACTGTTCTTGTCAGTTTTCTAAGCAGAGTTGAACTAGATATGTCCCGTGTGTGTAGTAAGCATAGTTCTTTTGTTCTGAGCAAGCTCGCTGTTCGGAACCCATAGGAAACACAATAGAGTAGAAGAGTGCTCTTTTCTCAAAAGCAGAGTGTGTTTCTTGTAAGACGAGCTAGTGTTTGTTGCCCAGTCCTAAATGGAGTTGAATCATATGCAGTTTGTGGTCCTACGAGCAAGAGTTGTTTTCTGGTAAGAAGAGTCACTATTGTGCTCCCATTGCCATACACAGTGCAAATGGAGCTCGATCTGTTCCCAGCAAGTACAGTGTATTAAACTGAAGAGGAGATACTGTTCTTGTTAGCTTCTTAAGCAGAGTTGAAGTAGACATGGCCGGTGTGTGTAAGAAGAACAATTCTTTTGTTCTGAGAAAGCTCACTTTCTGGACCTATAGGAAACACAGTAGATTAGAGGAGTGCTCTTTTCTCAAAAGCAGAGTGTGTTTCTCATAAGGCGAGGTAGCGTTTGTTTCCCAGTCCTAAATGGAGTTGAACCACATGCAGTTTCTGGTCCTATGAGCAAGAGTTGTTTTCTGGTAAGAAGAGTCACTATTGCGCTCCCATTGTCATACACAGGGCAAATAGCACTGGCGTCTTCTCCCAGCATGTACAGTGTATTGGACTGAAGAGGATCTACTGTTCTTTTCAGTTTCCTAAGCAGAATTGACCTAGATATGGCCTGTGTGTGTGGGAAGCACAGTTCTTTTGTTCTGAGCAAGCTCACTGTTCTGGCCCTATAGGAAACACAGTAGAGTAGAAGATTGCTCTTTTCTCAAAAGCAGAGTGTGTTTCTTGTAAGTCGAGCTAGCATTTGTTTCCCAGTTTTAAATGGAGTTGAGTCACATGCAGTTTCTGGTCCTACGAGCAAGAGTTGTTTACTGGTAAGAAGAGTCACTATTGAGCTCCCATTGCCATTAACAGTGCAAATAGCACTCCCGTCTGTTCCCAGCAAGTACATTGTATTGGACTGAAGAGGAGCTACTGTTCTTGTCAGTTTCCTAAGCAGAGTTGAACTAGATATGGCCGTGTGTGTAGGAAGCACAGTTCTTTTGTTCTGTGCAAGCTCTCTCTTCTGGCCCTATATGAAACACAGTAGAGTAGAAGAGTGCTCTTTTCTCAAAAGCAGAGTGTGTTTTTTGTAATGTGAGCTAGCGTTTGTTTCCCAGTCCCAAATGGAACTGAATCACATGCAGTTTCTGATCCTATGAGCAAGAGATGTTTCCTGGTAAGTTGAGTCACTATTGCGCTCCCATTGTCATACACAGGGCAAATAGCACTGGCATCTGATCCCTGCATGTACAGTGTATTGGACTGAAGAGGAGCTACTGTTCTTGTCACTTTCCTAAGCAGAGTTGAACTAGATATGGCCCGTGTGTGTAGGAAGCACAGTTCTTTTGTTCTGAGCAAGGTCACTGTTCGGACCCCATAAGAAAAACAGTATTGTAGAAGAGTGCTCTTTTCTCAAAAGCAGATTGTGTTGCTTGTAAGTTGAGCCAGTGTTTATTTCCGGGTCAGAAATGTAGTTGAATCCCATGCAGTTTCTGGTCCTACAAGCAAGAGTTGTTTTCTTGTAAGGAAAGTCACTATTGCGCTCCCACTGCATTACTCATTGCAAATAGCACTCGCGTGTGTTCCCAGCAAGTATAGTGTATTGGACTGAAGAGGATCTACTGTTCTTGTCAGTTTCCTAAGCAGAGTTGAACTAGATATGGCCGTGTGTGTAGGAAGCACAGTTCTTTTGTTCTGAGCAAGGTCACTGTTCCAACCCTATAAGAAACACAGTAGAGTAGAAGAGTGCTCTTTTATCAAAAGAAGAGTGTGTTTCTTGTAAGGCGAGCCAGTGTTTGTTTCCCAGTCAGAAATGGAGTTGAATCCCATGCTGTTTTTGGTCCTACAAGCAAGAGTTGTTTTCTGGTAAGGAATGTCACTATTGCGCTCCCATTGCATTACACAGTGCAAATAGCACTCGTGTGTGTTCCCAGCAAGTACAGTGTATTGGACTGAAGAGGAGCTACTGTTCTTGTCTGTTTTCTAAGCAGAGTTGAACTAGATATGTCCCGTGTGTGTAGTAAGCATAGTTCTTTTGTTCTGAGCAAGCTCACTGTTCGGAACCCATAGGAAACACAATAGAGTAGAAGAGTGCTCTTTTCTCAAAAGCAGAGTGTGTTTCTTGTAAGACGAGCTAGTGTTTGTTGCCCAGTCCTAAATGGAGTTGAATCACATGCAGTTTGTGGTCCTACGAGCAAGAGTTGTTTTCTGGTAAGAAGAGTCACTATTGTGCTCCCATTGCCATACACAGTGCAAATGGAGCTCGATCTGTTCCCAGCAAGTACAGTGTATTAAACTGAAGAGGAGATACTGTTCTTGTTAGCTTCTTAAGCAGAGTTGAAGTAGACATGGCCGGTGTGTGTACGAAACACAATTCTTTTGTTCTGAGAAAGCTCACTTTCTGGACCTATAGGAAACACAGTAGATTAGAGGAGTGCTCTTTTCTCAAAAGCAGAGTGTGTTTCTCCTAAGGCGAGGTAGCGTTTGTTTCCCAGTCCTAAATGGAGTTGAATCACATGCAGTTTCTGGTCCTATGAGCAAGAGTTGTTTTCTGGTAAGAAGAGTCACTATTGCGCTCCCATTGTCATACACAGGGCAAATAGCACTGGCGTCTCCTCCCAGCATGTACAGTTTATTGGACTGAAGAGGATCTACTGTTCTTTTCAGTTTCCTAAGCAGAATTGACCTAGATATGGCCCGTGTGTGTGGGAAGCACAGTTCTTTTGTTCTGAGCAAGCTCACTGTTCTGGCCCTATAAGAAACACAGTAGAATAGAAGATTGCTCATTTCTCAAAAGCAGAGTGTGTTTCTTGTAAGTCGAGCTAGCATTTTTTTCCCAGTTTTAAATGGAGTTGAGTCACATGCAGTTTCTGGTCCTACGAGCAAGAGTTGTTTTCTGGTAAGAAGAGTCAATATTGAGCTCCCATTGCCATAAACAGTGCAAATAGCACTCCCGTCTGTTCCCAGCAAGTACAGTGTTTTGGACTGAAGAGGAGCTACTGTTCTTGTCAGTTTCCTAAGCAGAGTTGAACTAGATATGTCCGTGTGTGTAGGAAGCACAGTTCATTTGTTTTGTGCAAGCTCTCTCTTCTGGCCCTGTAGGAAACACAGTAGAGTAGAAGAGTGCTCTTTTCTCAAAAGCAGAGTGTGTTTCTTGTAATGTGAGCTAGCGTTTGTTTCCCAGTCCTAAATGGAGTTGAATCACATGCAGTTTCTGATCCTACGAGCAAGAGATGTTTCCTGGTAAGAAGAGTCACTATTGCGCTCCCCTTGTCAAACACAGGGCAAATAGCACTGGCATCTGATCCCTGCATGTACAGTGTATTGGACTGAAGAGGAGCTACTGTTCTTATCACTTTCCTAAGCAGACTTGAACTAGATATGGCCCGTGTGTGTAGGAAGCACATTACTTTTCTTCTGAGCAAGCTCAATGTTCGGACACCATGGGAAACACAGTAGAGTAGAAGAGTGCTCTTTTCTCAAAAGCAGAGTGTGTTTCTTGTAAGTCGAGCTAGCGTTTGTTTCCCAGTCCTAAATGGAGTTGAGTCACATGCAGTTTCTGGTCCTTTGAGCAAGAGTTGTTTTCTGGTAAGAAGAGTCACTATTGAGCTCCCATTGCCCTACACAGTGCAAATAGCACTCGCCTCTGTTCCCAGCATGTACAGTGTATTGGACTGAAGAGGATCTACTGTTCTTTTCAGTTTCCTAAGGAGAATTGAACTAGATATGGCCCGTGTGTGTGGGAAGCACAGTTCTTTTGTTCTGAGCAAGCTCACTGTTCTGGCCCTATAGGAAACACAGTAGAGTAGAAGAGTGCTCTTTTCTCAAAAGCAGAGTGTGTTTCTTGTAAGGCGAACCAGTGTTTGTTTCCCAGTCAGAAATGGAGTTTAATCCCATGCTGTTTCTGGTACTACAAGCAAGAGTTGTTTTCTGGTACGGAATGTCACTATTGCGCTCCCATTGCATTACACAGTGCAAATAGCACTCGCGTGTGTTCCCAGCAAGTACAGTGTATTGGACTGAACAGGAGCTACTGTTCTTGTCAGTTTTCTAAGCAGAGTTGAACTAGATATGTCCCGTGTGTGTAGTAAGCATAGTTCTTTTGTTCTGATCAAGCTCACTGTTCGGAACCCATAGGAAACACAGTAGAGTAGAAGAGTGCTCTTTTCTCAAAAGGAGAGTGTGTTTCTTGTAAGTCGAGCTAGTGTTTGTTTCCAAATCAGATATTGAGTTGAATCCCATGCAGTTTCTGGTCCTACGAGCAAGAGATGTTTTCTGGTAAGAAGAGTCACTATTGTGCTCCCATTGCCATAAACAGTGCAAATAGCACTCGCGTCTGTTCCCAGCAAGTACAGTGTATTGGACTGAAGAGGAGCTACTGTTCTTGTCACTTTCCTAAGCAGAGTTGAACTAGATATGTCCCGTGTGTGTAGGAAACACAGTTCTTTTGTTCTGAGTAAGCTCACTGTTCGGACCCCATAAGAAACACAGTACAGTAGAAGAGTGCACTTTACTAAAAAGCAGAGTGTGTTTCTTGTAAGGCGAGCCATTCTTTGTTTCCCAGTCAGAAATGGAGTTGAATCCCATGCAGTTTCTGGTCCTACGAGCAAGAGTTGTTTTCTGGTAAGGAATGTCACTATTGCGCTCCCATTGTCATACACAGGGCAAATAGCACTGGCTTCTGCTCCCAGCATGTACAGTGTATTGGACTGAAGAGAATCTACTGTTCTTTTCAGTTTCCTCAGCAGAATTGGACTAGATATGGCCCGTGTGTGTAGGAAGCACAGTTCTTTTGTTCTGAGCAAGCTCACTGTTCTGGCCCATATAGGAAACACAGTAGAGTAGAAGAGTGCTCTTTCCGCAAAAGCAGAGTGTGTTTCTTGTAAGGCGAGGTAGCGTTTGTTTCCCAGTCCTAAATGGAGTTGAATCACATGCAGTTTCTGGTCCTACCACCAAGAGTTGTTTTCTGGTATGAAGAGTCACTATTGCGCTCCCATTGTCATACACAGGGAAAATAGTACTGACATCTCTTCCCAGCATGTACAGTGTATTGGACTGAAATGGAGCTACTGTTCTTGTCAGTTTCCTAAGCAAAGTTGAACTAGATATGGCCCTTGTGTGTAGGAAGCACAGTTCTTTTATTCTGAGCACGCGCACTGTTCTGTCCTTATAGAAAACACAGTAAAGTAGAAGAGTGCTCTTTTCTTAAAAGCAGAGTGTGTTTCATGTAAGGCGAGCTAGTGTTTGTTTTCCAGTCCTAAATGGAGTTGAGTCACATGCAGTTTCTGGTCCTACGAGCAAGAGTTGTTTTCTGGTAAGGAAAGTCACTATTGCCCTCCCATTGCCATACACAGTACAAGTAGCACTCACGTCTGTTCCCAGCAAGTACAGTGTATTGGACTGAAGAGGAGCTACTGTTCTTGTCAGTTTCGTAAGCAGAGTTGATCTAGATATGGCCGTGTGTTTAGGAAGCACATTACTTTTGTTCTGAGCAAGCTCACTGCTGGGA
Source organism: Peromyscus eremicus (assembly GCF_949786415.1). NCBI lineage: Eukaryota > Metazoa > Chordata > Mammalia > Rodentia > Cricetidae > Peromyscus > Peromyscus eremicus. Next base: position 101,656 of record NW_026735420.1, read on the forward strand.
CCCAATGGGAAACACAGTAGAGTAGAAGTGTGCTCTTTTCTCAAAAGCAGAGTGTGTTTCTTGTAATGCCAGCTAACGTTTTTTTCCAATTCCAAAATGGAGTTGAATCACATGCAGTTTCTGGTCCTGTGAGCAAGAGTTGTTTTCTGGTAAGAAGAGTCATTATTGCGCTCCCATTGTCATACACAGTGCAAATAGTACTGGAATCTCTTCCCAGCATGTACAGTGTATTGGACTGAAGAGGAGCTACTGTTCTTGTCAGTTTCCTAAGCAGAATTGAACTGGATATGGCCCGTGTGTGTAGGAAGCACAGTTCTTTTGTTCTGAGCAAGCTCACTATTCTAACCCTATAGTAAACACATTAGAGTAGAAGAGTGCTCTTTTCTCAAAAGCAGAGTGTGTTTCTTGTAAGCGAGCTAGCGTTTGTTTCCCAGTCCTAAATGGAGTTGAATCACATGCAGTTTCTGGTCCTATGAACAAGAGTTATTTTCTGGTAAGAAGAGTCACTATTGCGCTTCCATTGTCATACACAGATCAAATAGCACTGGCGTCTCCTCCCAGCATGTACAGTGTATTGGACTGAAGAGGATCTACTGTCCTTTTCAGTTTCCTTAGCAGAATTGAACTAGATTTGGCCCGTGTTTGTAGGAAGCACAGTTCTTTTGTTCTGAGCAAGCTCACTGTTCTGGCCCTATAGGTAACACAGTAGAGTAGGAAAGTGCTCTTTTCACAAAAGCAGAGTATGTTTCTTGTAAGGCGAGCTAGTGTTTGTTTCCCAGTCAGAAATGGAGTTGAATCCCATGCAGTTTCTGGTCCTACAAGCAAGAGTTGTTTTCTGGTAAGGAAAGTCACTATTGCACTCCCATTACATTACACAGTGCAAATAGCACTCGCGTGTGTTCCCAGCAAGTACAGTGTATTGGACTGAAGAGGAGCTACTGTTGTTGTCAGGTTCCTAAGCAGAGTTGAAATAGATATGGCCCGTATGTGTAGGAAGCACAGTTCTTTTGTTCTGAGCAAGCTCACTATTCTAACCCTATAGTAAACACATTAGAGTAGAAGAGTGCTCTTTTCTCAAAAGCAGAGTGTGTTTCTTGTAAGGCGAGCTAGCGTTTGTTTCCCAGCCCTAAATGGAGTTGAGTCACATGCAGTTTCTGGTCCTATGAGCAAAAGTTGTTTTATGGTAAGAAGAGTCACTATTGAGCTCCCATTGCCATACACAGTGCAAATAGCACTCGCGTCTGTTAACAGCAATTACAGTGTATTGGACTGAAGAGGATCTACTGTTCTTGTCAGTATCCTAAGCAGAGTTGAACTAGATATGGCCCGTGTGTGTAGGAAGCACAGTTCTTTTCTTCTGAACAAGCTAACTGTTCGGACCCCATCGGAAACACAGTAGAGTAGAAGAGTGCTCTTTTCTCAAAAGCAGAGTGTGATTCTTGTAAAACGAGCTAGTGTTTGTTTCCAAGTCAGATATTGAGTTGAATCCCATGCAGTTTCTGGTCCTACGAGCAAGAGTTGTTTTCTGGGAAGAAGAGTCACTATTGCGCTCCCATTTCCATACACAGTGCAAATAGCACTCGCGTCTGTTCCCAGCAAGTAAAGTGTATTGGACTGAAGAGGAGCTACTGTTCTCATCAGTATCCTAAGCAGAATTGAACTAGATATGGCCGTGTTTGTAGGAAGCACAGTTCTTTTGTTCTGAGCAAGCTCTCTGTTCTGGCCCATATAGGAAACACAGCAGAGTAGAAGAGTGCTCTTTTCTCAAAAGCAGAGTGTGCTTCTTCTAAGGCGAGCTAACGTTTGTTTCCCAGTCCTAAATGGAGTTGAATCACATGCAGTTTCTGGTCCTACCATCAAGAGTTGTTTTCTGGTATGAAGAGTCACTATTGTGCTCCCAATGTCATACACAGGGCAAATATCACTGGCGTCTGTTCCCAGCATGTACACTGTATTGGACTGAAGAGGATCTACTGTTCTGTCAGTTTCCTAAGCAGAATTGAACTAGATATGGCGGTGTGTGTAGGAAGCACAGTTCTATTGTTCTGAGCAAGCTCTCTGTTGTGGCACATATAGGAAACACAGTAGAGTAGAAGAGTGCTCTTTTCTCAAAAGCAGAGTGTGTTTCTTGTAAGGCAAGCTAGCGTTTGTTTCCCAGTCCTAAATGAAGTTGAATCACATGCAGTTTTTGGTCCTACGAGCAAGAGTTGTTTTCTGGTAAGGAAAGTCACTATTGCGCTCCCATTGCCATACAGAGTGCAAACAGCACTCGCGTCTGTTTCCAGGAAGTACAGTGTATTGGACTGAAGAGGAGCTACTGTTCTTGTCAGTTTCCTAAGCAGAGTTGAACTAGATATGGCTCGTGTGTGTAGGAAGCACATTACTTTTCTTCTGAGCAAGCTCAATGTTCGGACCCCATGTGAAACACAGTAGAGTAGAAGAGTGCTCTTTTCTCAAAAGCAGAGTGTGTTTCTTGTAAGGCGAGCTAGCGTTTGTTTCCCAGTCCTAAATTGAGTTGAGTCACATGCAGTTTCTGGTCCTTCGAGCAAGAGTTGTTTCCTGGTAAGAAGAGTCACTATTGAGCTCCCATTGCCATACACAGTGCAAATAGCACTCGCGTCTGTTCCCAGCAGGTACAGTGTATTGGACTGAAGAGGAGCTACTATTCTTGTCATTTTCCTAAGCAGAGTTGAACTAGATATGGCCCATGAGTGTAGGAAGCACTGTTCTTTTGTTCTGAGCAAGCTCACTGTTCGGGCCCCATAGGAAACACAGTAGAGTAGAAGAGTGCTCTTTTCTCAAAAGCAGAGTGTGTTTCTTGTAAGGCGAGCTAGTGTTGGTTTCCCAGTCCTAAATGGAGTTGAGTCACATGCAGTTTCTGGTCCTCCGAGCAAGAATTGTTTTCTAATAAGAAGAGTCACTATTGCGCTCCCATTGTCATATACAGGGCAAATAGCACTGGCGTCTGTTCCCAGCATGTACAGTGTATTGGACTGAAGAGGAGCTACTGTTCTTGTCAGTTTCCTCAGCAGAATTGAACTAGATATGGCCGTGTGTGTAGGAAGCACAGTTCTTTTGTTCTGAGCAAGCTCACTCTTCTGGCACTATAGGAAACACAGTAAAGTAGAAGAGTGCTCTTTTCTCAAAAGCAGAGTGTGTTTCTTGTAAGGCGAGCTTGTGTTTGTTTCCCAGTCCGAAATGGAGTTGAATCCCATGCAGTTTCTGGTCCTACAAGCAAGAGATGTTTTCTGGTAAGGAAAGTCACTATTGCACTCCCATTGCATTACACAGTGCAAATAGCACTCGCGTGTGTTCCCAGCAAGTACAGTGTATTGGATTAAAGAGCAGCTACTGTTGTTGTCCGGTTCCTAAGCAGAGTTGAAATAGATATGGCCCGTATGTGTAGGAAGCACAGTTCTTTTCTTCTGAGCAAGCTAACTGTTCGGGCCCACAGGAAACACAGTAGAGTAGAAGAGTGCTCTTTTCTCAAAAGGAGAGTGTGTTTCTTGTAAGTCGAGCTAGTGTTTGTTTCCAAATCAGATATTGAGTTGAATCCCATGCAGTTTCTGGTCCCACGAGCAAGAGATGTTTTCTGGTAAGAAGAGTCACTATTGTGCTCCCATTGCCATAAACAGTGCAAATAGCAATCGCGTCTGTTCCCAGCAAGTACAGTGTATTGGACTGAAGAGGAGCTACTGTTCTTGTCACTTTCCTAAGCAGAGTTGAACTAGATATGTCCCGTGTGTGTAGGAAACACAGTTCTTTTGTTCTGAGCAAGCTCACTGTTCGGACCCCATAAGAAACACAGTAGAGTAGAAGAGTGCACTTTACTAAAAAGCAGAGTGTGTTTCTTGTAAGGCGAGCCAGTGTTTGTTTCCCAGTCAGAAATGGAGTTGAATCCCATGCAGTTTCTGGTCCTACAAGCAAGAGTTGTTTTCTGGTAAGGAAAGTCACTATTGCGCTCCCATTCCATTACACAGTGCAAATAGCACTCGCGTGTGTTCCCAGCAAGTACAGTGTATTGGACTGAAGAGGAGCTACTGTTCTTGTCAGTATCCTAAGCAGAGTTGAACTAGATATGGCTCGTGTGTGTAGGAAGTACAGTTCTTTTCTTCTGAGCAAGCTAACTGTTCGGACACCATAGGAAACACAGTAGAGTAGAAGAGTGCTCTTTTCTCAAAAGCAGAGTGTGTTACTTGTAAGGCGAGCTAGTGTTTGTTTCCAAGTCAGAAATTGAGTTGAATCCCATGAAGTTTCTGGTCCTACGAGAAAAAGTTGTTTTCTGGTAAGAAGAGTAACTATTGCGCTCCCATTGCCATACACAGTGCAAATAGCACTCGTGTCTGCTCCCAGCAAGTACAGTGTATTGGACTGAAGAGGAGCTACTGTTCTTGTCAGTTTCCTAAGCAGAGTTGTACTAGATATGGCTCGTGTGTGTAGGAAGCACAGTTCTTTTGTTCTGTGCAAGCTCTCTCTTCTGGCCATATAGGAAACACAGTAGAGTAGAAGAGTGCTCTTTTCTCAAAAGCAGAGTGTGTTTCTCGTAAGGCTAGCTAGCATTTGTTTACCAGTCCTAAATGGAGTTGAATCACATGCAGTTTCTGATCCTACGACAAGAGATGTTTCCTGGTAAGAAGAGTCACTATTGCGCTCCCATTGTCATACACAGGGCAAATAGCACTGGCATCTGTTTCCAGCATGTACAGTGTATTGGACTGAAGAGGAGCTACTGTTCTTGTCACTTTCCTAAGCAGAGTTGAACTAGATATGGCCCCTGTGTGTAGGAAGCACAGTTCGTTTGTTCGGAGCAAGCTCACTGTTCTGGCCCTATAGGAAACACAGTAGAGTAGAAGAGTGCTCTTTTCTCAAAAGCAGAGTGTGTTTCTTGTTAGGCGAGCTAGCGTTTGTTTCCCAGTCCTAAATGGAGTTGTATCCCATGCAGTTTCTACTCCTATGAGCAAGAGTTGTTTTCTGGTAAGGAAAGTCACTATTGTGCTCCCACTGCATTACACAGTGCAAATAGGGCTCACGTGTGTTCCCAGCAAGTACAGTGTATTGGACTGAAGAGGAGCTACTGTTCTTGTCAGTTTCCCAGTCAGAAATGGAGTTTAATCCCATGCAGTTTCTGGTCCTACGAGCAAGAGTTGTTTTCTGGTAAGAAGAGTCACTATTGCGCTCCCATTGCATTACACAGTGCAAATAGCACCTGCGTGTGTTCCCAGCAAGTACAGTGTATTGGACTGAACAGGAGCTACTGTTCTTGTCAGTTTTCTAAGCAGAGTTGAACTAGATATGTCCCGTGTGTGTAGTAAGCATAGTTCTTTTGTTCTGAGCAAGCTCACTGTTCGGAACCCATAGGAAACACAGTAGAGTAGAAGAGTGCTCTTTTCTCAAAAGGAGAGTGTGTTTCTTGTAAGTCGAGCTAGCGTTTGTTTCCAAATCAGATATTGAGTTGAATCCCATGCAGTTTCTGGTCCTACGAGCAAGAGATGTTTTCTGGTAAGAAGAGTCACTATTGTGCTCCCATTGCCATAAACAGTGCAAATAGCACTCGCGTCTGTTTCCAGCAAGTACAGTGTATTGGACTGAAGAGGAGCTACTGTTCTTGTCACTTTCCTAAGCAGAGTTGAACTAGATATGTCCCGTGTGTGTAGGAAACACAGTTCTTTTGTTCTGAGTAAGCTCACTGTTCGGACCCCATAAGAAACACAGTACAGTAGAAGAGTGCACTTTACTAAAAAGCAGAGTGTGTTTCTTGTAAGGCGAGCCATTCTTTGTTTCCCAGTACTAAATGGAGTTGAATCCCATGCAGTTTCTGGTCCTACGAGCAAGAGTTGTTTTCTGGTAAGGAATGTCACTATTGCGCTCCCATTGTCATACACAGGGCAAATAGCACTGGCTTCTGCTCCCAGCATGTACAGTGTATTGGACTGAAGAGAATCTACTGTTCTTTTCAGTTTCCTCAGCAGAATTGGACTAGATATGGCCCGTGTGTGTAGGAAGCACAGTTCTTTTGTTCTGAGCAAGCTCACTGTTCTGGCCCATATAGGAAACACAGTAGAGTAGAAGAGTGCTCTTTCCGCAAAAGCAGAGTGTGTTTCTTGTAAGGCGAGGTAGCGTTTGTTTCCCAGTCCTAAATGGAGTTGAATCACATGCAGTTTCTGGTCCTACCACCAAGAGTTGTTTTCTGGTATGAAGAGTCACTATTGCGCTCCCATTGTCATACACAGGGAAAATAGTACTGACATTTGTTCCCAGCATGTACAGTGTATTGGACTGAAGAGGAGCTACTGTTCTTGTCACTTTCCTAAGCAGAGTTGAACTAGGTATGGCCCCTGTGTGTAGGAAGCACAGGTCTTTTGTTCTGAGCAACCTCACTGTTCTGGCCCTATAGGAAACACAGTAGAGTAGAAGAGTGCTCTTTTCTCAAAAGCAGAGTGTGTTTCATGTAAGGCGAGCTAGTGTTTGTTTTCCAGTCCTAAATGGAGTTGAATCCCATGCAGTTTCTGGTCCTACGAGCAAGAGTTGTTTTCTTGTAAGGAAAGTCACTATTGTGCTCCCATTGCATTACACAGTGCAAATAGGGCTCACGTGTGTTCCCAGCAAGTACAGTGTATTAGACTGAAGAGGAGCTACTATTCTTGTCAGTTTCCTAAGCAGAGTTGAACTGGATATGGCCCGTGTGTGTAGGAAGCACAGTTCTTTTGTTCTGAGCAAGCTCACTGTTGGGACCGCATAGGAAACACAGTAGAGTAGAAGAGTGCTCTTTTCTCAAAAGCAGAGTGTGTTTCTTCTAAGGAGAGCTAACGTTTGTTTCCCAGTCCTAAATGGAGTTGAATCACATGCAGTTTCTGGTCCTACCACCAAGAGTTGTTTTCTGGTATGAAGAGTCACTATTGTGCTCCCAATGTCATACACAGGGCAAATATCACTGGCGTCTGTTCCCAGCATGTACACTGTATTAGACTGAAGAGGATCTACTGTTCTTGTCAGTTTCCTAAGCAGAATTGAACTAGATATGGCGGTGTGTGTAGGAAGCACAGTTATTGTTCTGAGCAAGCTCTCTGTTGTGGCACATATAGGAAACACAGTAGAGTAGAAGAGTGCTCTTTTCTCAAAAGCAGAGTGTGTTTATTGTAAGGCGAGCTAGCGTTTCTTTCCCAGTCCTAAATGAAGTTGAATCACATGCAGTTTTTGGTCCTAGGAGCAAGACTTGTTTTCTGGTAAGGAAAGTCACTATTGCGCTCCCATTGCCATACACAGTGCAAACAGCACTCGCGTCTGTTTCCAGGAAGTACAGTGTATTGGACTGAAGAGGAGCTACTGTTCTTGTCAGTGTTCTAAGCAGAGTTGAAGTAGATATGGCCCGTGTGTGTAGGAAGCACATTACTTTTCTTCTGAGCAAGCTCATTGTTCGGACCCCATGGGAAACTCAGTAGAGTAGAAGAGTGCTCTTTTCTCAAATGCAGAGTGTGTTTCTTGTAGGGCGAGCTAGCATTTGTTTCCCAGTCCTAAATGGAGTTGAGTCACATGCAGTTTCTGGTCCTCCGAGCAAGAATTGTTTTCTTATAAGAAGAGTCACTATTGCTCTCCCGTTGTCATATAAAGGGCAAATAGCACTGGCGTCTGTTCACAGCATGTACAGTGTATTGGACTGAAGAGGAGCTACTGTTCTTGTCAGTTTCCTAAGCAGAATTGAACTAGATATGGCCGTGTGTGTAGGAAGCACAGTTCTTTTGTTCTGAGCAAGCTCACTCTTCTGGCCCCATAGGAAACACAGTAAAGTAGAAGAGTGCTCTTTTCTCAAAATCAGAGTTTATTTCTTGTAAGGCGAACCAGTGTTTGTTTCCCAGTCAGAAATGAAGTTGAATCCCATGCAGTTTCTGGTCCTACAAGCAAGAGTTCTTTTCTGGTAAGAAGAGTCACTGTTGCGCTCCCATTGTCATAAAAAGGGCAAATAGCACTGGCGTCACCTCCCAGCATGTACAGTGTATTGGACTGAAGTGGATCTACTGTTCTTTTCAGTTTCCTAAGCAGAATTGAACTAGATATGGCCCGTGTGTGTGGGAAGCACAGTTCTTTTGTTCTGAGCAAGCTCACTGTTCCGGCCCTATAGGAAACACAGTAGAGTAGAAGAGTGCTCTTTTCTCAAAAGCAGAGTGTGTTTCTTGTAAGGCGGGCCAGTGTTTGTTTCCCAGTCAGAAATGGAGTGGAATCCCATGCTGTTTCTGGTCCTACAAGCAAGAGTTGTTTTCTGGTAAGGAATGTCACTATTGCGCTCCCATTGCATTACACAGTGCAAATAGCACTCGTGTGTGTTCCCAGCAAGTACAGTGTATTGGACTGAAGAGGAGCTACTGTTCTTGTCAGTTTTCTAAGCAGAGTTGAACTAGATATGTCCCGTGTGTGTAGTAAGCATAGTTCTTTTGTTCTGAGCAAGCTCGCTGTTCGGAACCCATAGGAAACACAATAGAGTAGAAGAGTGCTCTTTTCTCAAAAGCAGAGTGTGTTTCTTGTAAGACGAGCTAGTGTTTGTTGCCCAGTCCTAAATGGAGTTGAATCATATGCAGTTTGTGGTCCTACGAGCAAGAGTTGTTTTCTGGTAAGAAGAGTCACTATTGTGCTCCCATTGCCATACACAGTGCAAATGGAGCTCGATCTGTTCCCAGCAAGTACAGTGTATTAAACTGAAGAGGAGATACTGTTCTTGTTAGCTTCTTAAGCAGAGTTGAAGTAGACATGGCCGGTGTGTGTACGAAGCACAATTCTTTTGTTCTGAGAAAGCTCACTTTCTGGACCTATAGGAAACACAGTAGATTAGAGGAGTGCTCTTTTCTCAAAAGCAGAGTGTGTTTCTCATAAGGCGAGGTAGCGTTTGTTTCCCAGTCCTAAATGGAGTTGAACCACATGCAGTTTCTGGTCCTATGAGCAAGAGTTGTTTTCTGGTAAGAAGAGTCACTATTGCGCTCCCATTGTCATACACAGGGCAAATAGCACTGGCGTCTTCTCCCAGCATGTACAGTGTATTGGACTGAAGAGGATCTACTGTTCTTTTCAGTTTCCTAAGCAGAATTGACCTAGATATGGCCTGTGTGTGTGGGAAGCACAGTTCTTTTGTTCTGAGCAAGCTCACTGTTCTGGCCCTATAGGAAACACAGTAGAGTAGAAGATTGCTCTTTTCTCAAAAGCAGAGTGTGTTTCTTGTAAGTCGAGCTAGCATTTGTTTCCCAGTTTTAAATGGAGTTGAGTCACATGCAGTTTCTGGTCCTACGAGCAAGAGTTGTTTACTGGTAAGAAGAGTCACTATTGAGCTCCCATTGCCATTAACAGTGCAAATAGCACTCCCGTCTGTTCCCAGCAAGTACATTGTATTGGACTGAAGAGGAGCTACTGTTCTTGTCAGTTTCCTAAGCAGAGTTGAACTAGATATGGCCGTGTGTGTAGGAAGCACAGTTCTTTTGTTCTGTGCAAGCTCTCTCTTCTGGCCCTATATGAAACACAGTAGAGTAGAAGAGTGCTCTTTTCTCAAAAGCAGAGTGTGTTTTTTGTAATGTGAGCTAGCGTTTGTTTCCCAGTCCCAAATGGAATTGAATCACATGCAGTTTCTGATCCTATGAGCAAGAGATGTTTCCTGGTAAGTTGAGTCACTATTGCGCTCCCATTGTCATACACAGGGCAAATAGCACTGGCATCTGATCCCTGCATGTACAGTGTATTGGACTGAAGAGGAGCTACTGTTCTTGTCACTTTCCTAAGCAGAGTTGAACTAGATATGGCCCGTGTGTGTAGGAAGCACAGTTCTTTTGTTCTGAGCAAGGTCACTGTTCGGACCCCATAAGAAAAACAGTATTGTAGAAGAGTGCTCTTTTCTCAAAAGCAGATTGTGTTGCTTGTAAGTTGAGCCAGTGTTTATTTCCGGGTCAGAAATGTAGTTGAATCCCATGCAGTTTCTGGTCCTACAAGCAAGAGTTGTTTTCTTGTAAGGAAAGTCACTATTGCGCTCCCACTGCATTACTCATTGCAAATAGCACTCGCGTGTGTTCCCAGCAAGTATAGTGTATTGGACTGAAGAGGATCTACTGTTCTTGTCAGTTTCCTAAGCAGAGTTGAACTAGATATGGCTCCTGTGTGTAGAAAGCACAGTTCTTTTGTTCTGAGCAAGCTCACTGTTCTGGCCTTATAGGAAACACAGTAGAGTAAAAGAGTGCTCTTTTATCCAAAGCAGAGTGTGTTTCAGGTAAGGCGAGGTAGCGTTTGTTTCCCAGTGCTATATGGAGTTGAGTCACATGCAGTTTCTGGTACTACGAGCAAGAGATGTTTTCTGGTAAGAAGAGTCACTATTGAGCTCCCATTGCCATACACAGTGCAAATAGCACTCGCGTCTGTTCCCAGCAAGTACAGTGTATTGGACTGAAGAGGAGCTACTGTTCTTGTCAGTTTCCTAAGCAGAGTTGAACTAGATATGGCCGTGTGTGTAGGAAGCACAGTTCTTTTGTTCTGAGCAAGGTCACTGTTTCAACCCTATAAGAAACACAGTAGAGTAGAAGAGTGCTCTTTTATCAAAAGAAGAGTGTGTTTCTTGTAAGGCGAGCCAGTGTTTGTTTCCCAGTCAGAAATGGAGTTGAATCCCATGCTGTTTCTGGTCCTACAAGCAAGAGTTGTTTTCTGGTAAGGAATGTCACTATTGCGCTCCCATTGCATTACACAGTGCAAATAGCACTCGTGTGTGTTCCCAGCAAGTACAGTGTATTGGACTGAAGAGGAGCTACTGTTCTTGTCTGTTTTCTAAGCAGAGTTGAACTAGATATGTCCCGTGTGTGTAGTAAGCATAGTTCTTTTGTTCTGAGCAAGCTCACTGTTCGGAACCCATAGGAAACACAATAGAGTAGAAGAGTGCTCTTTTCTCAAAAGCAGAGTGTGTTTCTTGTAAGACGAGCTAGTGTTTGTTGCCCAGTCCTAAATGGAGTTGAATCACATGCAGTTTGTGGTCCTACGAGCAAGAGTTGTTTTCTGGTAAGAAGAGTCACTATTGTGCTCCCATTGCCATACACAGTGCAAATGGAGCTCGATCTGTTCCCAGCAAGTACAGTGTATTAAACTGAAGAGGAGATACTGTTCTTGTTAGCTTCTTAAGCAGAGTTGAAGTAGACATGGCCGGTGTGTGTACGAAACACAATTCTTTTGTTCTGAGAAAGCTCACTTTCTGGACCTATAGGAAACACAGTAGATTAGAGGAGTGCTCTTTTCTCAAAAGCAGAGTGTGTTTCTCCTAAGGCGAGGTAGCGTTTGTTTCCCAGTCCTAAATGGAGTTGAATCACATGCAGTTTCTGGTCCTATGAGCAAGAGTTGTTTTCTGGTAAGAAGAGTCACTATTGCGCTCCCATTGTCATACACAGGACAAATAGCACTGGCGTCTCCTCCCAGCATGTACAGTGTATTGGACTGAAGAGGATCTACTGTTCTTTTCAGTTTCCTAAGCAGAATTGACCTAGATATGGCCCGTGTGTGTGGGAAGCACAGTTCTTTTGTTCTGAGCAAGCTCACTGTTCTGGCCCTATAAGAAACACAGTAGAATAGAAGATTGCTCATTTCTCAAAAGCAGAGTGTGTTTCTTGTAAGTCGAGCTAGCATTTTTTTCCCAGTTTTAAATGGAGTTGAGTCACATGCAGTTTCTGGTCCTACGAGCAAGAGTTGTTTTCTGGTAAGAAGAGTCAATATTGAGCTTCCATTGCCATAAACAGTGCAAATAGCACTCCCGTCTGTTCCCAGCAAGTACAGTGTTTTGGACTGAAGAGGAGCTACTGTTCTTGTCAGTTTCCTAAGCAGAGTTGAACTAGATATGTCCGTGTGTGTAGGAAGCACAGTTCATTTGTTTTGTGCAAGCTCTCTCTTCTGGCCCTGTAGGAAACACAGTAGAGTAGAAGAGTGCTCTTTTCTCAAAAGCAGAGTGTGTTTCTTGTAATGTGAGCTAGCGTTTGTTTCCCAGTCCTAAATGGAGTTGAATCACATGCAGTTTCTGATCCTACGAGCAAGAGATGTTTCCTGGTAAGAAGAGTCACTATTGCGCTCCCCTTGTCATACACAGGGCAAATAGCACTGGCATCTGATCCCTGCATGTACAGTGAATTGGACTGAAGAGGAGCTACTGTTCTTATCACTTTCCTAAGCAGACTTGAACTAGATATGGCCCGTGTGTGTAGGAAGCACATTACTTTTCTTCTGAGCAAGCTCAATGTTCGGACACCATGGGAAACACAGTAGAGTAGAAGAGTGCTCTTTTCTCAAAAGCAGAGTGTGTTTCTTGTAAGTCGAGCTAGCGTTTGTTTCCCAGTCCTAAATGGAGTTGAGTCACATGCAGTTTCTGGTCCTTTGAGCAAGAGTTGTTTTCTGGTAAGAAGAGTCACTATTGAGCTCCCATTGCCCTACACAGTGCAAATAGCACTCGCGTCTGTTCCCAGCATGTACAGTGTATTGGACTGAAGAGGATCTACTGTTCTTTTCAGTTTCCTAAGGAGAATTGAACTAGATATGGCCCGTGTGTGTGGGAAGCACAGTTCTTTTGTTCTGAGCAAGCTCACTGTTCTGGCCCTATAGGAAACACAGTAGAGTAGAAGAGTGCTCTTTTCTCAAAAGCAGAGTGTGTTTCTTGTAAGGCGAACCAGTGTTTGTTTCCCAGTCAGAAATGGAGTTTAATCCCATGCTGTTTCTGGTACTACAAGCAAGAGTTGTTTTCTGGTAAGGAATGTCACTATTGCGCTCCCATTGCATTACACAGTGCAAATAGCACTCGCGTGTGTTCCCAGCAAGTACAGTGTATTGGACTGAACAGGAGCTACTGTTCTTGTCAGTTTTCTAAGCAGAGTTGAACTAGATATGTCCCGTGTGTGTAGTAAGCATAGTTCTTTTGTTCTGAGCAAGCTCACTGTTCGGAACCCATAGGAAACACAGTAGAGTAGAAGAGTGCTCTTTTCTCAAAAGGAGAGTGTGTTTCTTGTAAGTCGAGCTAGTGTTTGTTTCCAAATCAGATATTGAGTTGAATCCCATGCAGTTTCTGGTCCTACGAGCAAGAGATGTTTTCTGGTAAGAAGAGTCACTATTGTGCTCCCATTGCCATAAACAGTGCAAATAGCACTCGCGTCTGTTCCCAGCAAGTACAGTGTATTGGACTGAAGAGGAGCTACTGTTCTTGTCACTTTCCTAAGCAGAGTTGAACTAGATATGTCCCGTGTGTGTAGGAAACACAGTTCTTTTGTTCTGAGTAAGCTCACTGTTCGGACCCCATAAGAAACACAGTACAGTAGAAGAGTGCACTTTACTAAAAAGCAGAGTGTGTTTCTTGTAAGGCGAGCCATTGTTTGTTTCCCAGTCAGAAATGGAGTTGAATCCCATGCAGTTTCTGGTCCTACGAGCAAGAGTTGTTTTCTGGTAAGGAATGTCACTATTGCGCTCCCATTGTCATACACAGGGCAAATAGCACTGGCTTCTGCTCCCAGCATGTACAGTGTATTGGACTGAAGAGAATCTACTGTTCTTTTCAGTTTCCTCAGCAGAATTGGACTAGATATGGCCCGTGTGTGTAGGAAGCACAGTTCTTTTGTTCTGAGCAAGCTCACTGTTCTGGCCCATATAGGAAACACAGTAGAGTAGAAGAGTGCTCTTTCCGCAAAAGCAGAGTGTGTTTCTTGTAAGGCGAGGTAGCGTTTGTTTCCCAGTCCTAAATGGAGTTGAATCACATGCAGTTTCTGGTCCTACCACCAAGAGTTGTTTTCTGGTATGAAGAGTCACTATTGTGCTCCCATTGTCATACACAGGGAAAATAGTACTGACATCTCTTCCCAGCATGTACAGTGTATTGGACTGAAATGGAGCTACTGTTCTTGTCAGTTTCCTAAGCAAAGTTGAACTAGATATGGCCCTTGTGTGTAGGAAGCACAGTTCTTTTATTCTGAGCACGCGCACTGTTCTGTCCTTATAGAAAACACAGTAAAGTAGAAGAGTGCTCTTTTCTTAAAAGCAGAGTGTGTTTCATGTAAGGCGAGCTAGTGTTTGTTTTCCAGTCCTAAATGGAGTTGAGTCACATGCAGTTTCTGGTCCTACGAGCAAGAGTTGTTTTCTGGTAAGGAAAGTCACTATTGCCCTCCCATTGCCATACACAGTACAAGTAGCACTCACGTCTGTTCCCAGCAAGTACAGTGTATTGGACTGAAGAGGAGCTACTGTTCTTGTCAGTTTCGTAAGCAGAGTTGATCTAGATATGGCCGTGTGTTTAGGAAGCACATTACTTTTGTTCTGAGCAAGCTCACTGCTGGGACCCAATGGGAAACACAGTAGAGTAGAAGTGTGCTCTTTTCTCAAAAGCAGAGTGTGTTTCTTGTAATGCCAGCTAACGTTTTTTTCCAATTCCAAAATGGAGTTGAATCACATGCACTTTCTGGTCCTATGAGCAAGAGTTGTTTTCTGGTAAGAAGAGTCATTATTGCGCTCCCATTGTCATACACAGTGCAAATAGTACTGGAATCTCTTCCCAGCATGTACAGTGTATTGGACTGAAGTGGAGCTACTGTTCTTGTCAGTTTCCTAAGCAGAGTTTAACTATATATGGCCCCTGTGTGTAGGAAGCACAGTTCTTTTGTTCTGAGCACGCTCACTGTTCTGGCATTATAGAAAACACAGTAGAGTAGAAGAGTGCTCTTTTCTCAAAAGCAGAATGTGTTTCATGTAAGGCGAGCTAGCGTTTGTTTCCCAGTCCTAAATGGAGTTGAATCACATGCAGTTTCTGATCCGACGAGCAAGAGATGTTTTTTGGTAAGAAGAGTCACTATTGAGCTCCCATTGTCATACACAGGGCAAATAGCACTGGCATCTGTTCCCAGCATGTACAGTGTATTGGACTGAAGAGGAGCTACTGTTCTTGTCACTCTCCTAAGCAGAGTTGAACTAGATATGGCCCCTGTGTGTAGGAAGCACAGTTCTTTTGTTCTGAGCAAGCTCACTGTTCTGGCCCTATAGGAAACACAGTAGAGTAGAAGAGTGCTCTTTTCTCAAAAGCAGAGTGTGTTTCTTGTAAGGCGAGCTAGCGTTTGTTTCCCAGTCCTAAATGGCATTGAATCCCATGCAGTTTCTGGTCCTACGAGCAAGAGTTGTTTTCTGGTAAGTAAAGTCACTATTGTAATCCCATTGCATTACACAGTGCAAATAGGGCTCACGCGTGTTCCCAGCAAGTACAGTGTATTAGACTGAAGAGGAGCTACTATTCTTGTCAGTTTCCTAAGCAGAATTGAACTGGATATGGCCCGTGTGTGTAGGAAGCACAGTTCTTTTGTTCTGAGCAAGCTCACTATTCTAACCCTATAGTAAACACATTAGAGTAGAAGAGTGCTCTTTTCTCAAAAGCAGAGTGTGTTTCTTGTAAGCGAGCTAGCGTTTGTTTCCCAGTCCTAAATGGAGTTGAATCACATGCAGTTTCTGGTCCTATGAACAAGAGTTATTTTCTGGTAAGAAGAGTCACTATTGCGCTTCCATTGTCATACACAGATCAAATAGCACTGGCGTCTCCTCCCAGCATGTACAGTGTATTGGACTGAAGAGGATCTACTGTCCTTTTCAGTTTCCTTAGCAGAATTGAACTAGATTTGGCCCGTGTTTGTAGGAAGCACAGTTCTTTTGTTCTGAGCAAGCTCACTGTTCTGGCCCTATAGGTAACACAGTAGAGTAGGAAAGTGCTCTTTTCACAAAAGCAGAGTATGTTTCTTGTAAGGCGAGCTAGTGTTTGTTTCCCAGTCAGAAATGGAGTTGAATCCCATGCAGTTTCTGGTCCTACAAGCAAGAGTTGTTTTCTGGTAAGGAAAGTCACTATTGCACTCCCATTACATTACACAGTGCAAATAGCACTCGCGTGTGTTCCCAGCAAGTACAGTGTATTGGACTGAAGAGGAGCTACTGTTGTTGTCAGGTTCCTAAGCAGAGTTGAAATAGATATGGCCCGTATGTGTAGGAAGCACAGTTCTTTTGTTCTGAGCAAGCTCACTATTCTAACCCTATAGTAAACACATTAGAGTAGAAGAGTGCTCTTTTCTCAAAAGCAGAGTGTGTTTCTTCTAAGGCGAGCTAACGTTTGTTTCCCAGTCCTAAATGGAGTTGAATCACATGCAGTTTCTGGTCCTACCATCAAGAGTTGTTTTCTGGTATGAAGAGTCACTATTGTGCTCCCAATGTCATACACAGGGCAAATATCACTGGCGTCTGTTCCCAGCATGTACACTGTATTGGACTGAAGAGGATCTACTGTTCTTGTCAGTTTCCTAAGCAGAATTGAACTAGATATGGCGGTGTGTGTAGGAAGCACAGTTCTATTGTTCTGAGCAAGCTCTCTGTTGTGGCACATATAGGAAACACAGTAGGGTAGAAGAGTGCTCTTTTCTCAAAAGCAGAGTGTGTTTCTTGTAAGGCAAGATAGCGTTTGTTTCCCAGTCCTAAATGAAGTTGAATCACATGCAGTTTTTGGTCCTACGAGCAAGAGTTGTTTTCTGGTAAGGAAAGTCACTATTGCGCTCCCATTGCCATACAGAGTGCAAACAGCACTCGCGTCTGTTTCCAGGAAGTACAGTGTATTGGACTGAAGAGGAGCTACTGTTCTTGTCAGTTTCCTAAGCAGAGTTGAACTAGATATGGCTCGTGTGTGTAGGAAGCACATTACTTTTCTTCTGAGCAAGCTCAATGTTCGGACCCCATGTGAAACACAGTAGAGTAGAAGAGTGCTCTTTTCTCAAAAGCAGAGTGTGTTTCTTGTAAGGCGAGCTAGCGTTTGTTTCCCAGTCCTAAATTGAGTTGAGTCACATGCAGTTTCTGGTCTTTCGAGCAAGAGTTGTTTTCTGGTAAGAAGAGTCACTATTGAGCTCCCATTGCCATACACAGTGCAAATAGCACTCGCGTCTGTTCCCAGCAGGTACAGTGTATTGGACTGAAGAGGAGCTACTATTCTTGTCATTTTCCTAAGCAGAGTTGAACTAGATATGGCCCATGAGTGTAGGAAGCACTGTTCTTTTGTTCTGAGCAAGCTCACTGTTCGGGCCCCATAGGAAACACAGTAGAGTAGAAGAGTGCTCTTTTCTCAAAAGCAGAGTGTGTTTCTTGTAAGGCGAGCTAGTGTTGGTTTCCCAGTCCTAAATGGAGTTGAGTCACATGCAGTTTCTGGTCCTCCGAGCAAGAATTGTTTTCTAATAAGAAGAGTCACTATTGCGCTCCCATTGTCATATACAGGGCAAATAGCACTGGCGTCTGTTCCCAGCATGTACAGTGTATTGGACTGAAGAGGAGCTACTGTTCTTGTCAGTTTCCTCAGCAGAATTGAACTAGATATGGCCGTGTGTGTAGGAAGCACAGTTCTTTTGTTCTGAGCAAGCTCACTCTTCTGGCACTATAGGAAACACAGTAAAGTAGAAGAGTGCTCTTTTCTCAAAAGCAGAGTGTGTTTCTTGTAAGGCGAGCCAGTGTTTGTTTCCCAGTCAGAAAGGAAGTTGAATCCCATGCAGTTTCTGGTCCTACAAGCAAGAGTTCTTTTCTGGTAAGAAGAGTCACTGTTGTGCTCCCATTGTCATAAAAAGGGCAAATAGCACTGGCGTCACCTCCCAGCATGTACAGTGTATTGGACTGAAGAGGATCTACTGTTCTTTTCAGTTTCCTAAGCAGAATTGAACTAGATATGGCCCGTGTGTGTGGGAAGCACAGTTCTATGTTCTGAGCAAGCTCACTGTTCTGTCCCTATAGGAAACACAGTAGAGTAGAAGAGTGCTCTATTCTCAAAAGCAGAGTGTGTTTCTTGTAAGGCGAGCCAGTGTTTGTTTCCCAGTCAGAAATGGAGTTGAATCCCATGCTGTTTCTGGTCCTACAAGCAAGAGTTGTTTTCTGGTAAGGAATGTCACTATTGCGCTCCCATTGCATTACACAGTGCAAATAGCACTCGTGTGTGTTCCCAGCAAGTACAGTGTATTGGACTGAAGAGGAGCTACTGTTCTTGTCAGTTTTCTAAGCAGAGTTGAACTAGATATGTCCCGTGTGTGTAGTAAGCATAGTTCTTTTGTTCTGAGCAAGCTCACTGTTCGGAACCCATTTGAAACACAATAGAGTAGAAGAGTGCTTTTTTCTCAAAAGCAGAGTGTGTTTCTCCTAAGGCGAGGTAGCGTTTGTTTCCCAGTCCTAAATGGAGTTGAATCACATGCAGTTTCTGGTCCTATGAGCAAGAGTTGTTTTCTGGTAAGAAGAGTCACTATTGCGCTCCCATTGTCATACACAGGGCCAATAGCACTGGCGTCTCCTCCCTGCATGTACAGTGTATTGGATTGAAGAGGATCTACTGTTCTTTTCAGTTTCCTAAGCAGAATTGACCTAGATATGGCCCGTGTGTGTGGGAAGCACAGTTCTTTTGTTCTGAGCAAGCTCACTGTTCTGGCCCTATAAGAAACACAGTAGAATAGAAGATTGCTCATTACTCAAAAGCAGAGTGTGTTTCTTGTAAGTCGAGCTAGCATTTTTTTCCCAGTTTTAAATGGAGTTGAGTCACATGCAGTTTCTGGTCCTACGAGCAAGAGTTGTTTTCTGGTAAGAAGAGTCAATATTGAGCTCCCATTGCCATAAACAGTGCAAATAGCACTCCCGTCTGTTCCCAGCAAGTACAGTGTTTTGGACTGAAGAGGAGCTACTGTTCTTGTCAGTTTCCTAAGCAGAGTTGAACTAGATATGTCCGTGTGTGTAGGAAGCACAGTTCATTTGTTTTGTGCAAGCTCTCTCTTCTGGCCCTGTAGGAAACACAGTAGAGTAGATAAGTGCTCTTTTCTCAAAAGCAGAGTGTGTTTCTTGTAATGTGAGCTAGCGTTTGTTTCCCAGTCCTAAATGGAGTTGAATCACATGCAGTTTCTGATCCTACGAGCAAGAGATGTTTCCTGGTAAGAAGAGTCACTATTGCGCTCCCCTTGTCATACACAGGGCAAATAGCACTGGCATCTGATCCCTGCATGTACAGTGAATTGGACTGAAGAGGAGCTACTGTTCTTATCACTTTCCTAAGCAGACTTGAACTAGATATGGCCCGTGTGTGTAGGAAGCACATTACTTTTCTTCTGAGCAAGCTCAATGTTCGGACACCATGGGAAACACAGTAGAGTAGAAGAGTGCTCTTTTCTCAAAAGCAGAGTGTGTTTCTTGTAAGTCGAGCTAGCGTTTGTTTCCCAGTCCTAAATGGAGTTGAGTCACATGCAGTTTCTGGTCCTTTGAGCAAGAGTTGTTTTCTGGTAAGAAGAGTCACTATTGAGCTCCCATTGCCCTACACAGTGCAAATAGCACTCGCGTCTGTTCCCAGCATGTACAGTGTATTGGACTGAAGAGGATCTACTGTTCTTTTCAGTTTCCTAAGGAGAATTGAACTAGATATGGCCCGTGTGTGTGGGAAGCACAGTTCTTTTGTTCTGAGCAAGCTCACTGTTCTGGCCCTATAGGAAACACAGTAGAGTAGAAGAGTGCTCTTTTCTCAAAAGCAGAGTGTGTTTCTTGTAAGGCGAACCAGTGTTTGTTTCCCAGTCAGAAATGGAGTTTAATCCCATGCTGTTTCTGGTACTACAAGCAAGAGTTGTTTTCTGGTAAGGAATGTCACTATTGCGCTCCCATTGCATTACACAGTGCAAATAGCACTCGCGTGTGTTCCCAGCAAGTACAGTGTATTGGACTGAACAGGAGATACTGTTCTTGTCAGTTTTCTAAGCAGAGTTGAACTAGATATGTCCCGTGTGTGTAGTAAGCATAGTTCTTTTGTTCTGAGCAAGCTCACTGTTCGGAACCCATAGGAAACACAGTAGAGTAGAAGAGTGCTCTTTTCTCAAAAGGAGAGTGTGTTTCTTGTAAGTCGAGCTAGTGTTTGTTTCCAAATCAGATATTGAGTTGAATCCCATGCAGTTTCTGGTCCTACGAGCAAGAGATGTTTTCTGGTAAGAAGAGTCACTATTGTGCTCCCATTGCCATAAACAGTGCAAATAGCACTCGCGTCTGTTCCCAGCAAGTACAGTGTACTGGACTGAAGAGGAGCTACTGTTCTTGTCACTTTCCTAAGCAGAGTTGAACTAGATATGTCCCGTGTGTGTAGGAAACACAGTTCTTTTGTTCTGAGTAAGCTCACTGTTCGGACCCCATAAGAAACACAGTACAGTAGAAGAGTGCACTTTACTAAAAAGCAGAGTGTGTTTCTTGTAAGGCGAGCCATTGTTTGTTTCCGAGTCAGAAATGGAGTTGAATCCCATGCAGTTTCTGGTCCTACGAGCAAGAGTTGTTTTCTGGTAAGGAATGTCACTATTGCGCTCCCATTGTCATACACAGGGCAAATAGCACTGGCTTCTGCTCCCAGCATGTACAGTGTATTGGACTGAAGAGAATCTACTGTTCTTTTCAGTTTCCTCAGCAGAATTGGACTAGATATGGCCCGTGTGTGTAGGAAGCACAGTTCTTTTGTTCTGAGCAAGCTCACTGTTCTGGCCCATATAGGAAACACAGTAGAGTAGAAGAGTGCTCTTTCCGCAAAAGCAGAGTGTGTTTCTTGTAAGGCGAGGTAGCGTTTGTTTCCCAGTCCTAAATGGAGTTGAATCACATGCAGTTTCTGGTCCTACCACCAAGAGTTGTTTTCTGGTATGAAGAGTCACTATTGCGCTCCCATTGTCATACACAGGGAAAATAGTACTGACATCTCTTCCCAGCATGTACAGTGTATTGGACTGAAATGGAGCTACTGTTCTTGTCAGTTTCCTAAGCAAAGTTGAACTAGATATGGCCCTTGTGTGTAGGAAGCACTGTTCTTTTATTCTGAGCACGCGCACTGTTCTGTCCTTATAGAAAACACAGTAAAGTAGAAGAGTGCTCTTTTCTTAAAAGCAGAGTGTGTTTCATGTAAGGCGAGCTAGTGTTTGTTTTCCAGTCCTAAATGGAGTTGAGTCACATGCAGTTTCTGGTCCTACGAACAAGAGTTGTTTTCTGGTAAGGAAAGTCACTATTGCCCTCCCATTGCCATACACAGTACAAGTAGCACTCACGTCTGTTCCCAGCAAGTACAGTGTATTGGACTGAAGAGGAGCTACTGTTCTTGTCAGTTTCGTAAGCAGAGTTGATCTAGATATGGCCGTGTGTTTAGGAAGCACATTACTTTTGTTCTGAGCAAGCTCACTGCTGGGACCCAATGGGAAACACAGTAGAGTAGAAGTGTGCTCTTTTCTCAAAAGCAGAGTGTGTTTCTTGTAAGGCGAGCTAGCGTTTGTTTCCCAGTCCTAAATGGAGTTGAATCACATGCAGTTTCTGGTCCCACAAGCAAGAGTTGTTTTCTGGTAAGGAGAGTCACTATTGCACTCCCTTTGCATTACACAGTGCTAATAGCACTCGTGTCTGTTCCCAGAAAGTACAGTGTATTGGACAGAAGAGGAGCTACTGTTCTTGTCAGTTTCCTAAGCAGAGTTGAACTAGATATGGCCCGTGTGTGTAGGAAGCACAGTTCTTTTGTTCTGAGCAAGCTCACTGTTCTGGCCCTATAGGAAACACAGTAGAGTAGAAGAGTGCTCTATTCTCAAAAGCAGAGTGTGTTTCTTGTAAGGCAGGCTAGCGTTTGTTTCCCAGTCCTAAATGGAATTGAGTCACATGCAGTTTCTGGTCCTACCAGCAAGAGTTGTTTTCTGGTAAGAAGAGTCACTAATGAGCTCCCATTGCCATACACAGTGCAAATAGCACTCGCATCTGTTCCCAGCAAGTACAGTGTATTGGACTGAAGAGGAGCTACTGTTCTTGTCAGTTTCCTAAGCAGAGTTGAACTAGATATGTCCTGTGGGTGTAGGAAGCACAGTTCTTTTGTTCTGAGCAAGGTCACTGTTCGGACCCCATAAAAAACACAGTAGAGTAGAAGAGTGCTATTTTATAAAAAGCAGAGTGTGTTGATTGTAAGGCGTGCCAGTGTTTGTTTCCCAGTCAGAAATGGAGTTGAATCCCATGCAGTATCTGGTCCTACAAGCAAGAGTTGTTTTCTTGTAAGGAAAGTCACTATTGTGCTCCCATTGCATTACACAGTGCAAATAGCACTCGCGTGTGTTCCCAGCAAATACAGTGTATTGGACTGAAGAGGATCTACTGTTCTTGTCAGTTTCCTAAGCAGAGTTGAACTAGATATGGCCCGTGTGTGTAGGAAGCACAGTTCTTTTGTTCTGAGCAAGCTCACTGTTCTGGCCCTATAGGAAACACAGTAGAGTAGAAGAGTGCTCTTTTCTCAAAAGCAGAGTGTGTTTCTCATAAGGTAAGCTAGCGATTGTTTCCCAGTCCTAAATGGAGTTGAATCACATGCAGTTTCTGGTCCTACGACCAAGAGTTTTTTTTCTGGTAAGAAGAGTCACTATTGTGCTCCCATTGTCATACACAGGGCAAATAGCACTGGCGTCACCTCCCAGCATGTACAGTGTATTGGACTGAAGAGGAAATACTGTTCTTGTCAGTTTCCTAAGCAGAGTTGAACTAGATATGGCCCGTGTGTGTAGGAAGCACAGTTCTTTTGTTCTGAGCAAGCTCACTGTTCTGGCCTTATAGGAAACACAGTAGAGTAAATGAGTGCTCTTTTCTCAAAAGCTGAGTGTGTTTCTTGTAAGGCGAGCTAGCGTTTGTTTCCCAGTCCTAAATGGAGTTGAATCACATGCAGTTTTTGGTCCTATGAGCAAGAGTTGTTTTCTGGTAAGAAGAGTCACTTTTGCCATACACAGTGCAAATAGCACTCGCGTCTGTTCCCAGCAAGTACAGTGCATTGGACTGAAGAGGAGCTACTGTTCTTGTCAGTTTCCTAAGCAGAGTTGAACTAGATATGGCCCGTGTGTGTAGAAAGGACAGTTATTTTATTCTGAGCAAGCTCACTCTTCGGACCCCAAAGGACACACAGTAGAGTAGAAGAGTGCTCTTTTCTCAAAAGCAGAGTGTGTTTCTTGTAAGGCGAGGTAGCGTTTGTTTCCCAGTCCTAAATGGAGGTGAATCACATGCAGTTTCTGGTCCTACGTGCAAGAGTTGTTTTCTGGTAAGAAGAGTCACTATTGCGCTCCCATTGTCATACACAGGGCAAATAGCACTTGCGTCTGTTCCCAGCATGAACAGTGTATTGACTGAAGAGGATCTACTGTTCTTGTCAGTTTCCTAAGCAAAATTGAACTAGATATGGCCGTGTGTGTATTAAGCACAGTTCTTTTGTTCTGAGTATCTCTCTCTTCTGGCCCTATAGGAAACTCAGTAGAGTAGAAGAGTGCTCTTTTCTCAAAAGCAGAGTGTGTTTCTTGTAAGGCGAGCTAGCGTTTGTTTCCCAGTCCTAAATGGAGTTGAATCACATGCAGTTTTTGGTCCTACAAGCAAGAGATGTTTTCTGGTAAGAAGAGTCACTATTGCCATACAGAGTGCAAATAGCACTCGCGTCTGTTCCCAGCAAGTACAGTGCATTGGACTGAAGACTAGCTACTGTTCTTTTCAGTTTCCAAGGAGAGTTGAACTAGATATGGCCGTGTGTTTAGAAAACACAGTTATTTTATTCTGAGCAAGCTCACTCTTCGGACCCCATAGGAAACACAGTAGAGTAGAAGATTGCTCTTTTCTCAAAAGCAGAGTGTGTTTCTTGTAAGGCGAGCTAGCGTTTGTTTCCAAGTCAGAAATTGAGTTGAATCCCATGCAGTTTCTGGTCCTACGAGCAAGAATCGTTTTGTGGTAAGAAGAGTCACTATTGCGCTCCCATTGCCATACACAGTGCAAATAGCACTCGCGTCTGTTCCCAGCAAGTACAGTGTATTGGACTGAAGAGGAGCTACTGTTCTTGTCAATTTCCTAAGCAGAGTTGAACTAGATATGGCCCTGTCTGTAGGAAGCACAGTTCTTTTGTTCTGAGCCATCTCTCTCTTCTGGCCATATAGGATTCACAGTAAAGTAGAAGAGTGCTCTTTTCTCAAAAGCAGAGTGTGTTTCTTGTAAGGCGAGCTAGCGTTTGTTTCCCGGTCCTAAATGGAGTTGAGTCACATGCAGTTTCTGGTACTACAATCAAGAATTGTTTTCTGGTAAGAAGAGTCACTATTGAGCTCCCATTGCCATACACAGTGCAAATAACACTCGCGTCTTTTGCCAGCAACTACAGTGTATTGGACTGAAGAGGAGCAACTGTTCTTGTCAGTTTCCTAAGCAGAGTTGAACTAGATATGGCACGTGTGTGTAGAAAGCACAGTTCTTTTGTTCTGAGCAAGCTCACTGTTCTGGCCCTATAGGAAACACAGTAGAGTAGAAGAGTGCTCTTTTCTCAAAAGCAGAGTGTGTTTCTTGTAAGGCGAGCTAGCGTTTGTTTCCCAGTCCTAAATGGAGTTGAATCACATGCAGTTTCTGGTCCCACAAGCAAGAGTTGTTTTCTGGTAAGGAGAGTCACTATTGCACTCCCTTTGCATTACACAGTGCTAATAGCACTCGTGTCTGTTCCCAGAAAGTACAGTGTATTGGACAGAAGAGGAGCTACTGTTCTTGTCAGTTTCCTAAGCAGAGTTGAACTAGATATGGCCTGTGTGTGTAGGAAGCACAGTTCTTTTGTTCTGAGCAAGCTCACTGTTCTGGCCCTATAGGAAACACAGTAGAGTAGAAGAGTGCTCTATTCTCAAAAGCAGAGTGTGTTTCTTGTAAGGCAGGCTAGCGTTTGTTTCCCAGTCCTAAATGGAATTGAATCACATGCAGTTTCTGGTCCTACCAGCAAGAGTTGTTTTCTGGTAAGAAGAGTCACTAATGAGCTCCCATTGCCATACACAGTGCAAATAGCACTCGCATCTGTTCCCAGCAAGTACAGTGTATTGGACTGAAGAGGAGCTACTGTTCTTGTCAGTTTCCTAAGCAGAGTTGAACTAGATATGTCCTGTGGGTGTAGGAAGCACAGTTCTTTTGTTCTGAGCAAGGTCACTGTTCGGACCCCATAAGAAACACAGTAGAGTAGAAGAGTGCTATTTTATAAAAAGCAGAGTGTGTTGATTGTAAGGCGTGCCAGTGTTTGTTTCCCAGTCAGAAATGGAGTTGAATCCCATGCAGTATCTGGTCCTACAAGCAAGAGTTGTTTTCCTGTAAGGAAAGTCACTATTGTGCTCCCATTGCATTACACAGTGCAAATAGCACTCGCGTGTGTTCCCAGCAAATACAGTGTATTGGACTGAAGAGGATCTACTCTTCTTGTCAGTTTCCTAAGCAGAGTTGAACTAGATATGGCCCGTGTGTGTAGGAAGCACAGTTCTTTTGTTCTGAGCAAGCTCACTGTTCTGGCCCTATAGGAAACACAGTAGAGTAGAAGAGTGCTCTTTTCTCAAAAGCAGAGTGTGTTTCTCGTAAGGTAAGCTAGCGATTGTTTCCCAGTCCTAAATGGAGTTGAATCACATGCAGTTTCTGGTCCTATGACCAAGAGTTTTTTTCTGGTAAGAAGAGTCACTATTGCGCTCACATTGTCATACACAGGGCAAATAGCACTGGCGTCACCTCCCAGCATGTACAGTGTATTGGACTGAAGAGGAAATACTGTTCTTGTCAGTTTCCTAAGCAGAGTTGAACTAGATATGGCCCGTGTGTGTAGGAAGCACAGTTCTTTTGTTCTGAGCAAGCTCACTGTTCTGGCCTTATAGGAAACACAGTAGAGTAAATGAGTGCTCTTTTCTCAAAAGCTGAGTGTGTTTCTTGTAAGGCGAGCTAGCGTTTGTTTCCCAGTCCTAAATGGAGTTGAATCACATGCAGTTTTTGGTCCTATGAGCAAGAGTTGTTTTCTGGTAAGAAGAGTCACTTTTGCCATACACAGTGCAAATAGCACTCGCGTCTGTTCCCAGCAAGTACAGTGCATTGGACTGAAGAGGAGCTACTGTTCTTGTCAGTTTCCTAAGCAGAGTTGAACTAGATATGGTCCGTGTGTGTAGAAAGGACAGTTATTTTATTCTGAGCAAGCTCACTCTTCGGACCCCATAGGACACACAGTAGAGTAGAAGAGTGCTCTTTTCTCAAAAGCAGAGTGTGTTTCTTGTAAGGCGAGCTAGCGTTTGTTTCCCAGTCCTAAATGGAGTTGAGTCACATGTAGCTTCTCGTCGTAGGAGCAAGAGTTGTTTTCTAGTAAGAAGAGTCACTGTTGCGGTCCCATTGTCATATACAGGGCAAATAGTACTGGCGTTCGTTTCCAGCATGTACGTTGTATTGGACTGAAGAGGATCTACTGTTCTTGTCAGTTTCCTAAGGAGAGTTGGACTAGATATGCATCGTGTGTGTAGGAAGCACAGTTCTTTTGTTCTGAGCAAGCTCACTGTTCGGACCCCATCGGAAACACAGTAGAGTAGAAGAGTGCTCTTTTCTCAAAAGCAGAGTGTGTTTCTTGTAAGGCGAGCTAGTGTTTGTTTCCAAGTCAGAAATTGAGTTGAATCCCATGCAGTTTCTGGTCCTACGAGCAAGAGTCGTTTTCTGGTAAGAAGAGTCACTATTGCGCTCCCATTGCCATACACAGTGCAAATAGCACTCGCGTCTGTTCCCAGCAAGTACAGTGTATTGGACTGAAGAGGAGCTACTGTTCTTGTCAGTTTCCTAAGCAGAGTTGAACTAGATATGGCACGTGTGTGTAGGAAGCACAGTTCTTTTGTTCTGAGCAAGCTCACTGTTCTGGCCCTATAGGAAACACAGTAGAGTAGAAGAGTGCTCTTTTCTCAAAAGCAGAGTGTGTTTCTTGTAAGGCAAGCTAGCGTTTGTTTCCCAGTCCTAAATGGAGTTGAATCCCATGCAGTTTCTGTTCCTACGAGCAAGAGTTGTAATCTGGTAAGAAGAGTCACTATTGCGCTCCCATTGCCATACACAGTCAAATAGCGCTCGATCTGTTCCCAGCAAGTACAGTGTATTGGACTGAAGAGGAGCTACTGTTCTTGTCACTTTCCTAAGCAGAGTTGAACTAGATATGGCCCCTGTGTGAAGGAAGCACAGTTCTTTTGTTCTGAGCAAGCTCACTGTTCTGGCCCAATAGGAAACACAGTAGAGTAAAAGAGTGCTCTTTTCTCAAAAGCAGAGTGTGTTTCTCATAAGTCGAGGTAGCGTTTGTTTCAAAGTCCTAAATGGAGTTGAATCACATGCAGTTTGTGGTCCTACGAGCAAGAGTTGTTTTCTGGTAAGAAGAGTGACTATTGTGCTCCCATTGCCATACACAGGACAAATAGCACTTGCGTCTTTTCCTAGCATGAACAGTGTATTGGACTTTAGAGGATCTACTGTTCTTGTCAGTTTCCTAAGCAGAATTGAACTAGATATGGCCGTGTGTGTAGGAAGCACAGTTCTTTTGTTCTGAGTATCTCTCTCTTCTGGCCCTATAGGAAACACAGTAGAGTAGAAGAGGGCTCTTTTCTCAAAAGCAGAGTGTGTTTCTTGTAAGGCGAGCTAGCGTTTGTTTCCCAGTCCTAAATGGAGTTGAATCACATGCAGTTTTTGGTCCTATGTGCAACAGTTGTTTTCTGGTAAGAAGAGTCACTATTGCGCTCCCATTTCCATACACAGTGCCAACAGCACTCGCGTCTGTTTCCATCAAGTACAGTGTATTGGACTGAAGAGGAGCTACTGTTCTTGTCAGTTTCCTAAGCAGAGTTGAACTAGATATGGCCCGTGTGTGTAGGAAGCACAGTTCTTTGTTCTGAGCAAGCTCACTGTTCTGGCCCTATAGGAAACACAGTAGAGTAGAAGAGTGCTCTTTTCTCAAAAGCAGAGTGTGTTTCTTGTAAGGCAAGCTAGCGTTTGTTTCCCAGTCCTAAATGGAGTTGAATCCCATGCAGTTTCTGGTCCTACGAGCAAGAGTTGTAATCTGGTAGGAAGAGTCACTATTGCGCTCCCATTGCCATACACAGTCAAATAGCGCTTGATCTGTTCCCAGCATGCACAGTGTATTGGACTGAAGAGGATCTACTGTTCTTGTCAGTTTCCTAAGCAGAGTTGAACTAGATATGGCCTCTGTGTATAGGAAGCACAGTTCTTTAGTTCTGAGCAAGCTCACTGTTCTGGCCCTATAGGAAACACAGTAGAGTAGAAGAGTGCTCTTTACTCAAAAGCAGAGTGTGTTTGTAATAAGGTAAGCTAGCGTTTGTTTCCCAGCCCTAAATGGAGTTGAATCACATGCAGTTTCTGGTCCTACGACCAAGAGTTTTTTTCTGGTAAGAAGAGTCACTATTGCGCTCCCATTGTCATACACAGGGCAAATAGCACTGGCGTCACCTCCCAGCATGTACAGTGTATTGGACTGAAGAGGAAATACTGTTCTTGTCAGTTTCCTAAGCAGAGTTGAACT